>NC_142935.1:14897734-15053984 GCF_046866305.1 Octopus bimaculoides
TATACTTTAAGTGAATTAAGCGATAAGCAACAGGTTTTTGGATAAATAATTCAATAAATCTAATAAAATTAAATAACATTTAGAGATCTGTTAATCAGATTATTTCACTTGAATCAAGCAATAAAGATAAAAGATATATTAAACAAATAAGACATAAAAAGATTTGAAAATTTAAATGAATATCAGCTTGATTCAATATTATTTCTATGAAAATCAAATAAGTCCCAAGTCCAGAATTTAAAATTCCAATATGTATTACTATTGAGATCCTTTGAGATGATATGAGATTCATTATTAGCAGAATTAGTAAAGGGCATGATAATAATAATATAAGAGAGGCAGCTTTTAAATGATAAGTTATATTTTTTTGTTTCATATAAACTCTAATAAAAATTACAACTTCATAATTAAACCACGAAAAATGAAAATGTGACTTTCATTCTTAAAATCAAAGAATTGAATGTACAAGATTTGTGGGGTCACAACGTGCCCCCCCCCCCCCCCTGACAACAATAGATCATTATTATTATCATCAAGTGGGTGAGTTGGCAGAATTGTTAATATGCCAAGCAAAGTGCTTAGCAGTATTTCATCCATCTTTACATTCTTGGTTCATATTCTGCTGAAGTTGACCCTTTCAGGGTTGATGGAAAAAGTACCAGTTGAACACAGGGCTTAATGCAATTGACTAAATGTAACAACAAGTTGGATGTTATTTATGATTAGCAATGAAGGAAACCCAAATCTGAGCACTAAGATTTTGTTAAATTTATAGTATCTGTTTTGAAAGAGTTTCAAAAGAATCAGGTATTTTCAAGTTGACAATGTTTTTTTCGGATGTGGGCAGTGGGATTGACATATCTATGAGCAGACATGTTTTGTCAATGTGATTTCTTACCACAATATCTGGTCTACTGGCCTATATAGCATAAGTTTGGATACTAAAGTCCCAAAGAACAGTGATATCTATTTTTTTCCTCCTTTGGCAAGGCTTATATTCCCACCAGTTCCTTTTCTAAAATTTGTTTTCTATAAAAGATTTATAGTAAAATGAAATTACAAGCATAAAAAAATAAAAGACAACATTGTTTATTTCTTTTGTCTGTTGTTGGTCATGTTATGCTGTATTCTTTTAAGTTGGTTACATGATACAGTGTATTGTTTGCTGATAGCTTATTCCTCACTCTCTCACTGGGTATATTTCTCACCCTTTTCATACAGCTACTCTTTGCATTTCTTCTTTTTCTTTACTTTTCCTCCAATTTGTTTTCTAAACTCATAAACGCACACATTACCCCTCCCCCACACAAATTCATAATTCAATTGACTCAGGTAACAGAGCATTAATACATATTCTACATTATTTTGATGGCCCCCATCTCTGTCATCAAAATAATACAGAATACTTCAAAACTGGTTAGAACTGGTAAATGAGATAAAACGAAAATTTTGTTTTGTTGGTTACACATAATGTCTGCCATAACCATTTGGTCAAGTGATATAATGTGTCAGCTGCTCAGTTTACCACTCATGGGGGAGTATGTCTATCTTTTTCCCTCTCTCTTTCTTTAAGTTAGTAGCAGCGTCTAGTCTTTCTATCTATCTTTGTCTGTTTCTCTCTCACTCTCTTTGTTAGTAGCAGCATATTATGTCCTTTTTCTTTCTCCCCCTCTATTGGAGTGTAAATTCAGTTATCACCCTCTCTCTTACTAACTGTTTCCCCCCCTTTCTCTATGGCAGTAGCAACATCTCTCTCTCTCTCTCTGGAGGAGTGTGTGTTCGGTTATCACTCCTAGCCATCCCTCATACCTTCTCTCTGTCTTCTAATCCCAGACATACACACACACAATTTCATGAGATGGCATAAGATTTATCACATTACTACATACCCCTTTCATCAACACAGACTAACATTTCTTACTTCTCACCTAATATTTAAAATATATTTAATGTAGAACCGATATCAAAATATAATTAGCACCATCATACATCATAAAATAATGTAAGTAGCAAACAAACAATATTTTGGTTACATGATATATTGACTGCTCAGTATGTCCATAACATATCCTTCCTCTTTACCCCTTCATCTCTATCTCCCACCTGTAACAAAATATATTTTGTCACTGTTGCTTTACTTGTTTTGCAATAATTCCTTTCAGCTGCATCAAACACCTCTTTCAGCTCCTGAACACACATACACACACACACACAATAATATAAAACTTTTGAAAATAGCTAGAATAAAGACAATTTCAGAAAGGAAAAAAAAAATTGTTAAAGAATATGAAAATAATGTGATTTGATTAACACTAAGAAGGATCCTACTTCAAGACTTGAAAAATTAGAGAAAGTAAAGATACTTTAATGAAATAACACCAGAATTATATCAAATAGAAGAAACTGTCAATCATTAATTTATACTCAATACTGGCAACCAGGAACCATACATATTCAATATGTACTTCACATAATCTATTCTTATTTCCACCTAAAGTATTTTCTTTTGTTAATAGTTTTCTTTTCCTGAGGTAATTAATAGTAAGTAACAGTGAATGAAGTCCATTTCAAACAATTATTAGAATGGAGTCTAGCAATCAAATGGTTTTGAGTTCAGTCTCAGCATGGCACTTGAGGTAAGTGTCTTCTACTATAAACCCAGGCTGAGTGATGCCTTGTAGGTCAATTTGATCAATAAAAACTTCAGGAAAGACAGTTTCTCTTCTTCTCTCCTCCTTACCATATGATCAGTGCAATGCAAACTTTACCAACCAGTCTATTTCCTTTTCCTCCCATTTTTATTTCTTCCAGACTAATTATATACAGTGATCTACAACTAAGATTTCAAGCAATAGAGACTGATTAAAAGTTTCATCTTTCTTCCAGGCCCTAATTATTATATGCAGTGTTCTACAACTGAAATTCCAAGGCATCAAAACTGTTTAAAAGTTCCACAAGGAAGATGATGCCTCAGCAAACCCTAGTGATGGAAACTTGTCAAGGAGAGCAGTAATGCCAATTAAATTACTTACATAGGGGAAATGTGGACTCTGAAATCTGTAGTAAAAGCAACACTTTTAGGAAAGCACCCCTCTGAATAAAAAATATAAGGGGACACTTTAGCCATGGCAAACAATCTTATTATCATTGGTGACATGAAAATGCACCTAGTCTATACTGTGAGGTGATTGGTGATATGAAGGGCATCTGGCCAATAAAACAATACTAAACTCATGCAGAGCTACAACCCAATGGTAAACCTTAATTGTGTATACAAAGCTAACACTCACTGTGGTAGTGCTGTGCACCATTGTGGGATGGTTAGCTGTAAACATCTGGTTGTATGCAAGAGGCCCTCAACTTCCATTAAGCAATTGCACATTCCTGTTTAAATGCAAGAAAGAGGCTTCGAACATCAATCCTTTCACTATAGCATGGCATTCCTTCCATCAGGTAAAAATCTTCAGGGCTGCAACTATTAAAGCTAGTATGAAAGGTAACAAGTGAAATTATAGAGATGCTAGAGTAGAGGCAAGTATTTGTATGTTGTGGGCAAGAAGTAAGATGGAGAGAAGACTCAGCTATGCACCTCATAGGTAAAGAACACAAGTACAAATTCTTCTGGGTAGGAAATGATCCTGGTTTAGGTAGGTAGATAATGTAATTGAGGTGAACAAGAGTTATGTGACAGGATAATTAAACATAGACTAGCTGTAGACAAAGCAATGGCAATTGCCATCTCTATGTCTCACAACTGAAACTAACTGAAGAGACAAAGAGTTGCTTCTGTAAGCTTCTCTCTAGAACCTACCTTAGTAACAAATGACAGCAACATCATTATCTTGGCTGGTGACTTCAATGAACATACTAGGTAGCACAGTGAAAGCTACTCTAGAGTACATGGTGGTTATGGATATGATTGTTGTAATGAAGAGGGTTCAAGTTTTCTAGAGTTCTGTAACGTAAATAAACTATCCACAGAATAAATCTCAGGAAACCAATAAACCACTTGATCACCTTCCAACTGAGTAAACATGCAAGCCAGATAAATTTTATTTTCATTAGGAAACAGGATAGATTAATTTTTGTAAATACTAAGTCTTCCTTTAGTAAATAATGTACCACCCAACATAGGCTGCTGATTAGGACTTCACAATAAGAGTTTAATGGACTGCAACTAAAGGCAGTCGAGAGAAGGAAGATTGTAGAAACTAAAACATCCTCCTGCGAAATATATGTAGATAACACAAAGGATGAAAAGGAGGAGATCGGGACCTATAATAGTTGACAACTGGTAGTTTCTTTGAGATAACCTGCTAAAAACTACCAACCAGATCTGTGGTTAGAACAAAGTACCAGCTAGATAAAAAGTAACATGATGGGGAAATAGTGTCACGAATAGAAGCATAAAGGCTAAAAGACATGCCTGGAAAGACTGGAAGAAAGGAGATGGTAAAGAGCAATAATACATCACTAAAAGAAAAGCTAGTTGACAAGTGTATGTAATGTGAAGAGAAGCTGAAGAAAGATTGCCAGTGTTCAGTGGTGGGAAGGATCAAATGTGTGAGGTTTCTGGTAGTGCATGAAACTGGACCAAAATGTTGGGAAAAAGTGTTTGTTTTCAGAACAACAGTGATGATGGCATGGAGATGTTACTACAAGAGGCATCTGTATACATATATACATATATGTGCATGTATGTACATGTGTATGTGTATGTATATATATATATATATATATATATATATATATGTATATATATATATATATATATATATATATATATATATATACACACACACACATATGCATATACATGCACACAAACAATGCTGAATGTCAAAAACAAAAGGAAAGGCTATATATGTATATCATAATCTATCAAAGTGTTTCATAAAATTCTTTAAAAAGATAATCTATCATGATTGCATCATATTTTCTATAGTAGAAGATTTTGTAGAGCCATTTATGTCAGTTATCGATGCCACTTTGAATCTCAAGAAAGCTTGTTCAGCATGAAATACCACCAACAGTTAATTGTTAGTAACTCTGATTTCGTTGTTTCATTGATTTTTGGATTCACTTCTGGCACTTACTAAGAAATTCAGATCTACTAGGGAAAGTTTATACTTGCACACATGTAGATTCTCATATTTTATCTTACATTTACTAGTCAGTAGATATTGGTTGTTTTGTCCCAATTTTGTATGGTTTTGTTCTGAGAATTACATTAGGAGCTAGCTTTGCAAAGGAATTTAATAATCAACACTTGAAAGCAACTGAGTAGGTCTATTTTGTCAGAAATTTAAAAAAGAAAAGTAGATAGATATATAAAAAAAAAACCTACTGTTGTTTTTCTCTACATACAGTTAAAAATAACCTGTAATGTAAGCCTACTGTTTCAAATACTGACATTCTATTATTCAAAGTCTAAGGAATACTCATTTGATGTTGCATAATTGTGCTGAAGAGTAATTATTGAAAAAAACTGACTTCCATTCTCTAGTATGGGCTAATAATCCAAATGTGTTATTTTTTTAAATGAATTTAACAACTAAACAGATTAATCATAATACAGTTAAAATTAATAATCAACAAAATAGTGAAGAAGTCTACAAGTTATTGGGAGAGATTTATCGAATGATTCCCCTCCCCCTCTCCAGAAATCCTATATTCCACTCTTGAATATAAGATCCACAAAATTATTCCCCTTTTACATCTTACAACTTCATTATTTTATCACTGCATCAATGAAATCTCTTATGGTGAAATACTAACTGAATATAGTTAGAGGTACCCGCCTAAAGAAAGTGATGTAACAAATAAATTATTTTAGTTATGATAGCACTTAAATGCAATATAGTAAATTTCCTGTATCCTCTATATATAATTAAACAAAATTTTTTAATGAAGTTTTCTTGATTTAAAAAGTAACGCTATAACTTTTAACTGAATACCAACGCAGGAAGCTTGTTTGAAATAGTTCACTTTGAAAACATTGTAAGTGATGGACCCTTGATGAAATTGTAGCAACTAGGATGCATAATTGCATACAGAGCAATGTGTAGTAGTTGCTGCAATTGAAACATAAATTGGTCATTGTTATATATGCTGTAGAAAACTTTTTTAATAAAAAGTTTTGGATGTGAATAAATCTTCACTCTCCTCTTCATTTTCAATTGTATACTCTATGGAATATTTGCAGTTCTGAACAGGAACAAGGAACTACCCAACAAGTGGAGCTTACAAGTACCAATATCTATTCATACTTGAGTACCATGTAATTTGAATGTTGTGGATAGCCTACATCTATACCATTTTATGAGATAATTCCGTATCCACCAGGATAATTTAACCTTTATATATATATATATATATATATAGATAAAATGCAAATGGTGAACTTATCCTGTTTTTTTTTATTTTGTTCTTATATATGTTTTTACAATCAGTTTAATTCAAAGCTGAAACTTTTGTTCATTTACAATTAACTAACGAAACTGACACTAATTTTAAAGATCAATACTACAAGATTATTACTTATCAAAATTGTTAAACAAAATAGCCTAGGTTTGTAACTTATTCAACTGATGAGTAGATTACATAAAACTATTTAATTTATTTGATAAATTGAGCCCTAACTTCTTAATCTGGTATTGGGAACATAAAGTAACAACAGATTTGTTTGGATAATGAACAAAATTTATAATTGATTTTATATTATATATGTTTTGTAAAATAAACTAATTTGATAAATCCTGAATACTAAACATTCATTAAATGAAAATGGTAAATTCTTCAAAGTCAAACAACGAATATTGTACAGAGAAAACACAAGTGACATAACTCATAACATTTGTAAACATGAGAAGTACAAAATCTATAAAATATGAGCAGAAAATTTTGGTTGTCAATTTATGATTCCAGATATTTCCTACTTGTTCTTTATTTTACCTTTAAAATTCATTGTTGCAGCTGAAGAAGTGTGAGTAAATAGAGAGGCAAGAAGGGACTGCAGACATCAGAGGTGTTGTTTCATAACCCTTTTGTTACCATTCTGTCCCAAACTTAAACAACTCTACTAGGTTGCTGCCCATGGTGGTAGTGGTGGTGTCACCATTTTAGCTTGCTTTTCCATGCTGGTATAGACTGGATGGAGCTCACAGTGTCTCATCGTTTGTTGCACACAACAGAGATAATCAGGCAACTATGTTTTTGTTTACTTCTGCATGGTTTTTAAGGCTGAGTGCCACTTCTGCCACCAGCCACTCTATATCATAAGCTGATGGATTTAATTATGCACCAACACTAGAGAGGTCGTCTGCAGGACTAAAGTATCCCCCTTCATTATTCAGACTTACCCCACTATTAAACGAGTAGCCTGCAATCTGGTTTGCAGAGTCCACATCTTTTTGTGTATTCCATATTTGGCACAGGTTCCATGGTAGGTGGAGGTTGTTAAAAAGTTAGATTATAGATAAGTGGTGGAGGGGTGGTGGAGGTGGTGAGCATATTGACCTCAGCAAAATAACATTGCTAAAGTCCTTCCAGCAGAGGTCCTTATTAAAGGCCATCAAGCTATGTTGAAATTTACAGAATTTACAATAAATATTACAAAACAACACTGACTAAACAATTGGCTTAGTTTTATAACAACAGTTTGCCTGCAGCTCTGCACGTGTTTACTGTGCAATTATTAAAAGTTTACAGAAATTAAATTAAACAGTACTCCTTAATAATTAATAATATTAAAATGTATACATTTATTACAAAACTTTTTTTTTTTTTGTGGGTTATCATTTTTATCTTGTTTCATTCAATAATTAGAGCTTTGTATTATTAATGATTGGAGAATATGATCAAATTTTGAGAAGTGATATTTTTCTTCTTCTTTATTTTTTATTTTAGAATTATTTCGAAATGTGTTTATGAAAAACTAAACATCAAATATATCATATTTCAAACAGAAATAACAGCATACATTGTATGCTAACTTTAATGTTTTCAAATGCCTGGTTTTCAAGTAATAAATATCTCTGTTTATAGCATTTTATTTTATTGTTATTCATTGTAAATCAATATAATTTGCCATCAATCAATTTGTGACAAATCAATCTAGTTCATGAATACAGAATACTTATTACTAAATGACTGTATTGAAAGTTACTAGCAATACATAACCTCATGTTAGAACTCAGAAACATATTCCAATGGGAACATGACAATATAGTAGTCTCCTTTTACAGCACTAAAGCACAAATGCTACTTACATGAAGTAAATAATCTTACATTACACATCCCTCTCTGCACATAACATATGACTAAGGCCCTCAAAGTTTCTATAAACAGTTACTTCCTATGGTAACCTGACATGTATATAATGTTGTTTAAAAACCAGAACACAATGATTATGCTATCTCTACCAAGCAAAAAAATATTTTAGTTCTGATCAGTTGCTAACTCTCCACAAAGCACATCTAAGATCCACATTAAAGCACTGCTTGCACATTGGGATTTTGCTGCTTTGTATATATAAACATCAAAGACTGCATCTGAAAAAGGGCCATATAACTCATCATCATTAGAATCATTGTTTTAGCATCAACTTTTCCATTCTTGCATGGATCAAATGAAAATATGTTAGAGTTTTTTGCAGTTGTATACCCTTCCTGACACCAAACCCCAATTGTGTGGTAATTATCTTTCACTCTACTGGTCGATCAAACAACAGACAGCCCAGACATGCTTATGTAAAGAACTGGAAACAAACGATCCCACGTGAATGAGCTTTTGTTAACAAAGAATGCACATGTCAAGAGACACTATGAAGCCTAGACATGTTTTTGCAATGGACTAGAAGCAAATAGCACCATTAATTCAGCTATTGTTTACAATCAGTGAACAAACAAGTGTAGACAAGGAAATACAAACTCACTCACACATGTATACTGACTGGCTGACAAAAAAGCCATTCATCTACATACTATCACTGGCTGAAACACTTTATCATCTACAACAATTTCTTGTTTGAGTTAGAAAATTACATATTACCTTTCTCCTGGCCCATGCAATATATCTGTGTCTCTAAGGTGGTGAGCAGGCAGAAATGTTAGCACGCCGGGCAAAATGCTTAGCGCTATTTCGTCTGTCTTTACGTTCTGAGTTCAAATTCCGTTGAGGTTGACTTTCATCCTTGGGGGGGGGGGGTGGAATCGATAAATCAAATACTAGTTGCGTACCGGGGTCGATCTAATTGACTGCCCCCCCCTCAAAAATTTCGGGCCTTGTGCTTAGAGTAGAAAAGAATATATGTCTCTCTCTCTCTCTCTCTCTCATCATTCCTATTATGTCTCAATCCCAGCCCCACATTAAACAATTTGTCCAGTCATTTAACCTCAGAGTTGCAGCCCTCAAGAATTCCTTCTCTACTTGTGTGTTTTCTTCATAGGCTTTGATCTACAGAAGTTAAAACTGATTACCAACTGTTTCAATTCTGCCAATTTGAAGGGTCAGCATAAGTCACAGATATTGCCTGTTCTCCAATTATACATAAAAAGAGAGAATAAATATACTTGACTAAATGTATCTGATGACACACAGTGACATTAAAGTGACAAAAGACTGTGGAAAAAAAAAAAAAAAAAAGAATGATGCCAACTGTACAGTGCATTCTGTTCCAGAGTTAACACCACCACCATACATAAAGAGAAAAGAAAATTACAATTATGAATTATGCACTTTGCATTCTTGTACATTTACTGTATGTTATTACTACATTCGATGGACTAAAAGGCATAAATGCACATGTAAGTGGCTCCATTGTATTTCAGCAAATAGACACAACAGAGTATTCAGAAAGTTTTTAGTGCAATTAAATCATGTTTATTGAAATGTTTAATAATAATAGAAAAAAAGCTCTAATAATTCCTTTGTTAAGTATCACTAATATTAATGATGACGTTAGAATAAACAACAATACAATATGGTGTTTGGTTAGAGTACTGAATTTTAGAGTATACATTAGCTTACAGAAGGCTTTAGTTTCATATCTAAAACACAATCGCAATGTTTTAGGGGAAATTCTCTCTTATGTCATAAAATATTGTATTTCTCACTTATTATTTAAACTAGGAGTATAAATATTGTAAAAGGAAATACAATTAATATGCTAACATACAAACTTATTGAAAATAATATGTTACTATTAATAACTTTCATATGCAATTTTTGTCTTGGAAATATTTTTTCATTGTGCTTCTTTTCTATATATATATATATATATATATATATATATATATATATATATATATATTTAAATATATCCCATTGCAATTTTAAACTATTTAAATACTCTTTGCTATTACAGTATTCAATTTGTCATGAATTATTGATAAAGAAATAACACTATATTTTCATTTAAAACTCTTAGATACTGCATCATTATCATAATCGTCATTGTTACTACTGGGATTTCAAGACTGACATTTGCTTTGAATTCATATGTAAAAGATTGTCCTTGACTCATTTTGTATTAGTGATCTAATTGACTTTATAGCAGTCATACAGGAATACCTGTAAATGATTGTTAAATGAGAGGCCATTTCACATAGAAATATTATAAATGGTAAGCAGTTACATTCTTAACGATGAGATTTGTCATAAAATCTTCCTCTTCCAATTGTTACATCCACTTTGAGTGCTTAATGCTTCCTTTAACAGCTGATATCCTCCATACACATTACATTGCAAATAATTTCATATGCTTCCCCCAGCCTTTCAAAATACTGAACAGATCAGTGGCCAGATATACTTTTGCAGGGGGTTACAAACATACACCATTTTTGCATGGTGGTGACATTTGTTTACAATTAGTTTACTCTGTCATACAAGGAGAAACAAACTCACTTACACAATGGGCTTCTCCCAGTTTCTGTTTTTCAAATTTCACTCAAGGTATTGGTCAACCTATGGCTATGATAGAAGACACTAGCTGGCACATACATATTTTGTTTTCTATTCTTGATTTACACAATGTCATTGATCACCCACACATATCATCATCATTATAAGTGTGCTTTACAATTCAAAAAATCAGTTGTGAACATCAACAATCATAAGACTGAGTGGTTATAGGTAGTAAGCTATGATAATTACTACAATGCTTTCTGCATTGAGTACTGATAAATTCAAAAATATATGAAATACATCAACCCCATCAATCACTCAGTTTCAGACGGACTGCAAGTAACATAAAATAATAATGGAACAATATTCCCTTCAACCAGACCCAACTCCAGTCCTAATAAATACTTATATCAACATTTTAAATATGTGGTTTAAAACTTACATACTTGTATTCACAAATTTGAATTCTATAACAATTTGAATCATTTAGGAATAATTCAGTTGTTTTCTTAACCTGTGATCATTTTGTCTGTTTCTCACAACCACCTTTCACATTCAATGGCTCATTATTCTATTATTTTTTTAAGCAAATGCAAGTCTCCTGTTTTTGTCATTGCCAAATAACATTATATAATATATGCATTATACATTTATATTTTTACAGAACAGAATATTTTTGTCATGAACAATGAAAATATTTCACTAAATATCGTCCATTATGTTCTCCTTGGCACTAGAACAGAACTAATAAAATAACAAAACATCTATATATTTCAGTGATCAAATTCGGAAATAATTCATAGTCTGGTGTGTTGAAAATTGGTTTAATAAAACATAAAGGAAAAAAGAAAAACAAGTTGATTAAATGCCACTCTCCAAAATAAAATAGGCAAGGGAGCATAAATTTGGTAAAAAAACTAAATTAACTGAATTCCTCATTAATGATGCTGACCATGTTGACACATCTTATAAGACAATAGCAACAAGGTATTAATCTCACTGTTTTTTCAAGGTAGATTTTGAATTCAATCTCATTGAAAATTCAGTTCAGTCGTCATTTACTTAGTAAAATCTTCCTTAAATCTAACATCCCTTTACTTGAATATCTAGTCTATTTATTTTGAGGACCTATGTGATTAGCCCAGTTACATAATTAAATTTTTTCTATGGATCGATATCAGCTGTCTCCATTGGTTAATATCATGATGTTTTGCCAGATTCCAATTGGTGATTAATATTCTTAAACAATGCCGATCCATACATCACTGCTATATATACTGTGCAGTAATTTACTAATTCATATATCAGTTTCTTTTACTACTTTCTTTGTATGTATTAATCAGATTTTACCACTCATATATTTTTAGCTTCTTCAATTCCCATAATATTACAATAGAAATGACTCCAACACAATCTACTTCTATATCAACACACTTAATGTAAATCAGGTTTGTTCTTTGTCAAGTTATTCTTTATCAGTTATTTTGCAAGAAACATGTTGTGTGCAGTCCCCTGGTAGAAATTGTATATGTGTAATTTAAGTCTATGCTATTCTGGTCTATTAATTTTAGTCATCCAAATTCCTACTTTATACTGCATCACTGTTGCAGTTAACAATAGCAGCAAAATTACAGGAAATATTTACTCAGTTGGAGATATTGTAAATGCTAAAAGAATCTTCTTTGAATGCCAACTTTCAAACAGAATTAGAACTGTAAGTGAACAGGAAGTTAGAGTTAATAGGTAGCAAAGAAAGAGGACAACTGGTCCTTTTATGAAACCAGATATTTCAACTCCTCCCAAAATGTTCAACTATTGATGGAATTATATTACAATATTTAAAAAAAAAAAAAGATTAAAAACATAAATGTCATGTTTTAGAAGCATGGCTTTACTTTTTCAAATAGTAAACTGTTTTGTTAATTACTGAAGTAATACACACGCACATACATACATATATATATACATATATACACATATATGCGTATATATACACACACATATATATATATATACACACACAAACATATATATACATATATATATATATACACACACATATATACATATATATATACACACACATATATACATATATATATACACACACACACACATATATATATATATACACACACGTATATATATATATACATATACACACACACATATATATATACATATACACACATACATATATATATACATATATACATGCAAACATACATGCGTATATATATATATATATATCATCATCATCATCATCATCGTTTAACGTCCGCTTTCCATGCTAGCATGGGTTGGACGATTTGACTGAGGACTGGTGAAACCGGATGGCAACACCAGGCTCCAATCTAATTTGGCAGAGTTTCTATAGCTGGATGCCCTTCCTAACGCCAACCACTCAGAGAGTGTAGTGGGTGCTTTTACGTGTCACCCGCACGAAAACAGCCACGCTCGAAATGGTGTCTTTTATGTGCCACCCGCACAAGTCAGTCCAGGGGCACTGGCAACGATCTCACTCGAAAATCCTACGGGAGCCAGTCAGGCGGTACTGGCAACGGCCACGCTCAAAATGGTGCATCTCATGTGCCACCCGCACAAGAGCCAGTCCAGGGGCACTGGCAACGATCTTACTTGGCTTGCCGGGTCTTCTCACGCACAGCACATTTCCAAAGGTCTCGGTCAGTAGTCATCGCCTCGGTGAGGCCCAATGTACGAAGGTCTTGCCTCACCACCTCAGCCCAGGTCTTCCTGGGCCTACCTCTTCCACGGGTTCCCTCAACTGTTAGGGTGTGGCACTTTTTCACGCAGCTATCCTCATCCATTCTCACCACATGTCCATACCAGCGCAATCGTCTCTCTTGCACACCACAACTGATGCTTCTAATGTTCAGCTTTTCTCTCAAGATACTTACACTCTGACGGGTATTCACATTGACATTACACATCCAACGGAGCATACTGGCTTCATTCCTTGCGAGCTTACGTATGTCCTCAGCAGTTACAGCCCATGTTTCACTGCCATGTAGCATGGCTGTTCGTACGCATACGTCATACAGTCTGCCTTTTACTCTGAGTGAGAGTCCCTTTGTCGCCAGCAGGGGTAAGAGCTGTATGCATATATATATATACATGTGTATGCATATATACATACATACATCTGGATTAATGGTTTCACATGTTGAATATATGTCTTTTTCTCTCTTGGTTTTCCTTCTTCACCCTTTTCACTCAAAGAGTGTAGGCTCAGAACAATTTAAAACTTTTCCATTTTTCCTGAGTGCCAAGCTAATTAATACAGCTTGTTTGTTGTTCCCTCATCTGGCTCTCTTTTGTTTTTTGTACATTTGAATTATCATATATATATATATATATATATATATATATATATATATATATACACACACACACACATATATATATATGGCTTGGTGTAGCCATCTGGTTCACCAGTCCTCAGTCAAATCATCCAACCCATGCTAGCATGGAAAGCGGACGTTAAACGATGATGATGATGATGATATATACATATATAAGAAATAATTTCATGCACAATAAAATAACCTAGAAAGAAGTGTAGAATGCATTCATTTGGTAATGTCAAAATTTACATAAAATAATTTTATTAGAACAACTCTAGGCAGGAAATAAAATTTACAAATTTACAAATGTAAATTTTTTTCACCAATTTTAAACAGACTTATAATTCACAATTGGTTCTCTATTTTGAGGTTAAATTTATCCATTTGATACTTTAATAAATATCTGAACCAGAATTATAACTTTATTCTGACATATTCTTTGATCTTTTCTCTGAGCCTGGTTGTACATTTTAACTCTATCTGTCTATGAAAAACTTTTATATTTTTTCCATAAAAATCATCTCTTAATAAGGTACGCTATTAGCAGCACCATATTTTCTTCTTTCTGATCATTATTGTTATGTGCGCAATAAAACTCCAAATAAAGTGGATATCTCTTCTGTACATACATAGAAATGAACTAAAGAATACATATTCATACAATTTCATTACTTTTCCTTTTTACATACTGTGAATGAAGTTAAAATAGGAAAAAAAAAATTCCTTCCTATCAGAGGAATGGCCTGTATAACAATCTCACTTTATGTATATTGTGTGTGTGTGTGTGTGTGTGAGGATATGAGACAGACTGTCTGTCTGTTTTTGTAATGTAAAATGCCAATTGACAACTATAAAAACTGGCAGTGCTGATGCTCAATGCACAAACAATGCATTGCAATATTGGTAAATTGCTTGTAAGACATTTCATACCAGAATTCTATTGCAACATTGCAGAATAAATTTCAATGCGCAATATTTTTACTCAAAGAAAATAGGCAGTTATGTTTTATTAAACAAATTAAATACACTGAAAACCTTTCTAATAAAATAAAGAAATTTTTAAAAAATAACTCATTCATATTAAATAATTACATTTTAGAGTAAATTAAAAAAAAATTCATATGTAAGTAATAATGACATTAAGAATCTATACCTTTTGGTTCTATAGGAATCTGTATCTTGATTCTGCTGGAATCTATACCTTTTATTAGTATCATTTTCTGGTTTTTTTTTTTTTTTTTTTTACTTGATAGGTCTGAAGGAAGGAACAGAGGTCATGATCTTTTCAGACCTACTGAAAATGGTGAGACTGATTTCACTCTTTTGATACCAACCTACTTGAGACAACCTTTGGTTATATGATATAAATTTCCTGATTTAAATCACTCTAAATTAAAAACTTTCCACAAAAATTTCATGTTAATTCATATTCCAAACAATCAACTTAATAATGACAAAGTTTTTTTTACTAAATTGTTCATTATTTCCAAAATTATTTGAAACAAAGTCTGTGTGTTTCAACAGAAATATGATAACAAAAAAGTTAATGTTCCACTTAAACTTTTGCAAGTTGCTGCCTGCAGGAAAGATATGAGCAGAGAGGAGATTCCAGTGCAACAATGTTCTGAGAAGAAAGAATTGGATACTGAGAAGCCATGAGTGAACAGAGAGTGCCTGATTGCAGATAACATAAAGCAAGCCAGTTCTAATGAGTAAAGGTAGAAAAGGTTGAGAGAAAAGACAGTACATGTGTGTGCAGTAGCAGTAGTCCCTGACGTGGGGGTAATACTGTATTGTGGGCCTCACTTGAGCTTTATAGAATGTTAGCAATTGTTGGAGGCCAAAATATTCTTAGTAACATTAAATTACTCACAGCAAGAATAAAAGTTAAGATGATATAAACATAAGCAACAATATCAACTGTTCAAGCACTTACTGTATGTATGTATGTATGTATGTATGTATGTTTGTGTGTGTGTGTGTGTGTGTGTGTGTGTGTGTGTGTGTGTGTGTGTGTGTGTGTGTGTGTGTGTGTGTGTGTGTGTGTGTGTGTGTGTGTGTGTGTGTGTGTGTGTGTGTGTGTGTGTGTGTGTGTGTGTGTGTGTGTGTGTGTGTGTGTGTGTGTGTGTGTGTGTGTGTGTGTGTGTGTGTGTGTGTGTGTGTGTGTGTGTGTGTGTGTGTGTGTGTGTGTGTGTGTGTGTGTGTGTGTGTGTGTGTGTGTGTGTGTGTGTGTGTGTGTGTGTGTGTGTGTGTGTGTGTGTGTGTGTGTGTGTGTGTGTGTGTGTGTGTGTATATATATATATATATATACATATATATATATATATATATATATACATTTATATATTCGTTTTGCAAGATTCTTGATGTGAAATCATGTGTTGAAACAGATAATCTATAAATTAGGAAAAAATAAGCTTTCAAAAATAATTTTGTTATATTTATTTATAAAGCTTTTAATTTAAACTTTCTATATAGATAAAGTTAAGTAAAAAAAAATTAAATATGATTTCAATAAAATATGGATGGATTAGTTTGAATATTTTCAAGAATTTTTGAAGTTCTAGCAAGACAATTGGAAGCAAGCATTATTGTAACCTGCTTTAAAAAATATTGTATTTTGTTTCTACAGAAGAATTTGAACTCAGTGTCTGAAAATCTAAAATGATACCTATTCTGGTACTACAGTTCTTTAATATCTAATAATAAGTTAATTCAGAAGCATTTATAACTAATGTAACTATTTCGCTTGGAGAAAAGTATTTGATAAGATTTTATTTACTAATGCCTTGTTTGATCTTCACTATTCACACCTAAGAGAGAATTTCAAAAGTTCAGAATTCAAAGCTCTAAATCACTTAATAAATGTGAGTGCTCACTTCTAGATCTAACCTTACACTAGTAATTTAGAACTGCTTTTTATTTAATCACTATGTGCCATTGACACCATTGATAGCAATTTCAAAGGTATAAATATTGATATCATTGATAGTAATCTTCATAACACTTAATGATATCAATGTTAACCTGGCTTTACTTTCAAACAGTTTTAGCCTCAGCTTAAAAGAAAAGAGAGAAAAAAAAGTCAACCATTTTAGAAATGACAGTGCCCATAATGTTTGCTAGCTCTCCTAAGCCAGGCAGATTGATGCGATTGATGTTTGATATCAGCATCTATATACGCAGATGACTGTAGAAAAAAAGAGAGGAAATCCAGAAGGAAGCATTCTGAGGAGGGTGAAGCATTTGTATTAATCAGATTTAGGAAGTAAGACACAGTAAGAGTGATTAGAGAAGGAAAGATAGGTAGGTTAGATTGGCATAGGTGGAGGAGATAAACAACTTGTTAGTTCAGAGGAAATGAAGTCATTATAGTGATGAGAGAGAGAAAGAGAGAGACTGAGAAGAGCACATTTGTGAATTAGTGGCTATAACATATTGGTGAGTGAATCTTTTCCAGTGAGGTGGATGACCATCTTGTGGGTGCAGTGTAGGAAGTTTGTGTGTGTGTAGCAGCAATACCATCTTATATATGCAGATACAAGTACAGTCTACTTTAGTGTAGTATTTTATAGATGGTTCTAACAATTTTCCCAACTGAGGCTGAAGTATTTTCTGCCATGAAGAGACAGCATAAGTCTTCAGGATACAATTTTGGAAGTTACCATGAGAGCCAAAAATTTAACTTCTTAGGTAACCATTTTGGTTACAAGCAACATATATTTGGAGGATAATTTAAAGCTTAAATTTGTAATCATCAAACTAAAATTAGTTGGCTAAAGAAGCACATAAGTATCGGTTAAGTAAAGAAGCATATTGTAATTTCTTCATCTCAGAAGAACATCTTATCAAAAACAATTTTCTGTTCATATCTATAATGTTTCATGTGACGAATTATTGATAAAATTCTGTTAAATACTTTACTTATAAACATTGTTTACATACACTTCATCATTTTGATACAATATCTTTCACATTCCTAGAAATCAATTAAATGTATTTTAAACTGATTTTCATAACTAAATAGCGAGCTTACTTTTCTTAAAATAAAGAATGAAAAGGATTTGTCATTATTGATATTAAAAAAAATATATCTGCCACATATAAGAGTATAAAGTCAATAAAGTATATTGTTAGTACTTATTTTATAAAGCTAAGACAGATAAAGGCAAAGTTGAATCCAGCAGCATAAGAACGCACAAGAACAAGACACAAAATAAACTATTTTGTTTGATTCTCTGTCAACATTATAATCTTATTTCAATAACCCAGGTGTTAAGTGTAAGAAAATTAAATTACTATTTAGAGTTCAATATGCACAAAGTACTAATTTTTGATAATTAGCAACTTATAGAATCCTTATTCAAGTAAGTTCTGTATTGATAAAGAAACTTAATAGTGTTAATATAACTTCACTGAGGTACAATAAGTGGAATGTAACATCTTATACAGGCAAACTGTTTTAAAAGGTATTAATCTATGTTTGCTATGCTATAACATGGAAATCAAGAAAATGATAATCTTGAGATATTGAAAAGTATATTAAATTGAGAACTAATTTTTAAAAATATCCTTATGAAATAGGGGGAAAAAAAGAAAATACTCTGCTTTTAATATTCTTTTATTTTTATGAAAGAATCATGAAAAATATTTAAATTTGAAAATTATGAGAAAAATCAAAATTCAGAAATGTGGAGAATTTGTTAAGGGCAAGTAATGGAAAGATGTGCATTGGTTAGCAAAGGGTTGTAACAGATTTTTACAAGTCAGAGATCTCTAAAATGTGAACTATTGTCTTTAAAACAGTCTAGAATATTTAAAAAGAAAGATTTTTTGTTTTTCCAGATGTGTGCATGAGAAAATTGATGAAGGAGTGATATAAAAGAAGAACTGTATCAGACTTAAATAGCTGCCTATAACAAAGGCTTGCACATTCTATAACACTGAAACCGGATGTCATACCAAAAAAGCTAATTAAGTTGGAGGGAACATTTATGAATTATGATGCTTGTCAGATACACACAAAAGAGATGTACAAAGTAACTGAAGAATTATTCTTATAACAAAATATTTCTGGTAACAAAATACTTATTTCTGGTAATCTAATCAAAAGGTGGTGAACTGGTAGAGTCATTAGCATGCGTTATATTTGTTCCAACTCTACACTCTGAGTTCAAGTTCTAATTAGATCAACTTTGCTGTCATCCTTTTGGGATTGATAAAAATAATTACCAGTCAAGGACAATAGACTGGCAGAATTGTTACAGCATTAGTTTGGATACCTTGCAGTATCTGTTCCAGCACTGCATTCTAAGTTCAAATCCAGCCCTGCACTGAAAAATGGTGACACTTCTGTCAGGATAGTATCAGCTATTTGAAAAACCAATGGAAATTTAGTTTCTTGGAATTGATTGTAAGCTTGACTGGCACCAGCTAATCTAGTGGCAACGTTTGAAAAGTCTAATGAACCTTCCAATATTTTCTATTTAATTCCTTTTATAAATTCCATATATAAAAATAGAATGTATAAATGTAAGACAGAAATTATAACCACTAGGAAATTCATCATAAAGTAGGGTTTTCTTTTTGTTCATAACATTTGACTTTGTAATTTAAAGGGGATTAATTTTATAAAAAGAGAAATCTCTTTCTGTAGCAAAACCAAATTACTCATTGATATTATTAATTTTTGACTATTCTGTAGTTTTAAATCAGATTATGATAGAGTAAACCAAAATTTATATGCTCCCAAAAGGAAATCATTGTCTTGCAGAAAAAAAAAAATCAACAACAACAAAATAACACATCAATATGAAGATCATATAGAGAACGATTTGACAGCTGTGCTGAAATGAATGTAGATGTATTAAATTATACTAATGGAAGAAGTAACTGTTGTAGGGACAAAATCTCCTTATCTCAGTTTTCTTGAGACATTGTTCCAGTACAAAAATAGGAAGATACATGCAAAGTACTGTAGAATGCTAAGTTGCAAACAAAATGAATTAATTCAGTATTTCAGATTTAAAAGCACCAATCATGGACTGTAAATTTAATTTCTTTTTGTCTTTTTCATGACAGAGGAGGGAAAGAAATTTTCCTGAAGTCAGAGAGTTGGCTCAAATGCTTTGAGCAGAGTTGATTATGATAAAAATGAGAGAAAAAGTGGATAAATGGATTATCTATTACAAGGCGAAGGATAGTACCTCCACTAGGTTTCTGTACAATTCCCCCTCAACCAAATTTCACAGGAAAGACTTTTTTCAAATCAATGCTATGGTAGAAGATACTTGCCCAAGATGAGGCATAGTAGGATTGAACACAAAAGCATATAGTTGTGAAGCATACTTCTTAACCACACAGCAATGCCTGCATAATTACTCATTTCAAAATGTTTAGTTCACAATTAGGGTTTGTTATTGATGAACAATGTTAGATAAAATAAATTGTCAATAATATGCTGAACAAATTTTTATTAAATACATTAAACCATAATGATGTTTAGCCTTGGTTATAGGCATCCTTTATAGATAGATAATCTCAATATGTTAAAGTTATGTATTATTCTCATGATTTAGAAACATCATGTAAAAGTTAATATTAACTTTAGAACATAGATTGAGGCAGCCATATATTCATCAGATTGTGAAAATATATTCCAAGACTCAGGCTTCAATTATTTTACACTGTGTGTAAACATTATTCAACATTATTCTTTAGTTAATCAGTGTTACATGTTTGACAACTTAGTACTTCATGCCTTTAGAATAAAAGAACCAGTATGTATTAATGTCAAATTAATGAATTTTATCATCTATTACAAGGCCATGGATAGTACATCTGAGAACATTTTGAAGTTCTACAATACAAGCTGCATGTTTTAAAATGGTCAAAATTAAAACCCTGCATCAAAATTTCATGCTAATCCATGCTCCAAACACCAGCTCAATAATGACAAAATAATTATACTATATTCTTATTATTTTCAAAATTAATTGAAACAAAAGTAGTGTATTTCGTAAAAAAAAATATGGTAATAAAAGGATTAATAATATACACAAACAATTCTCCTACACACACATAACCAACAACTCACCTGACTTTCCTAAATCATCAGACATGAAGTGGTTCTTCATTTCTCATTGAACTATTTCATAATTGCTGACAAGTACCTGAGCTAATTACTGAAGTCTAATTTGATTCTTAACAATTCTATTTTTTTCTTGCTGCTTTGTATTTAATGTTCTCATATTAGTATTGTAATCATCTACAAATATCTCCTGCAGCCAACTGATGTCTCTCTTTCTCATCAAGGATCACAAGGAAAGCTTTTGAAAATCTTGATGCATTAGACATATAATAAATGGTTTCTAGTGCGAGAAAATTAAAAACTAAGAAAGTCACATTCAGTATTAGCAAACCCTTCTTCAATGTATGACAAACAAATATTTCCCCCATAGCTTATATCTCAACCAAAGCACCTGGATATAAAACTTTCCTTATGTCCTGCTATAATTTCATACATTATATGCTCTTTACTATTCTCAACTCATAAACTGTCTTTCAAGGATCAATCTCCTTTCAATTCAGTTGTATTAATCAATTATCTTCTTTGAGTCATCTGTAATTTTGTGCAAATAATAGAACCTTTTCATGTCTTCTTATCTTTCCACTCTCATGCACTGTCTTTAAAGACCATTAACATCATCTCAATTTGGTTAATATTGGTTTATTGTCTGTAATTGCAGTGTCTGAAAGCTCTTAAGACTAAATGTCTTTCTTGTGAAGTCTTTCCCCAAAAGTTCTCCGTCTTCTGACTTTCTCAAATTCTTTTTGATATTTTAAAATGATGATTACTGTAATAACTTGAAAAATTGCCTGCAGGAAAATTAATTTTTAATTTTTAGATATAAAAAAAAAATTTGAATTTAACATGGGAAATGTTTACTTCACAAAATACAAACTTTTTAAATATTAATTTGGTCCTCTTAGGACTAAACTAAACAAGAGACTTGAAAAGAAGTTTGATGGTACATATATTCATGCAGTTATCATCTTTCATGGCAACAATACCCTATAAAATAGTGACTGTATGGTAGTCTTTGTAATCAGAGAAAGAAGAACTTGTTAAGCAAAAACTACTGGAGAAGCAAAGTTGAAATATGCAGCTAGCTCCTAATTTGGAAACCCATGCATGGACATACAGGTAGCAGCAGACCAAGAAAAACAGATATTGATCAACTTGTGGAAGTCACTAGATATAAGGGTGAGGATATGAAGACTGCTGTGGGAGATTGGGACATCTGGTGTGAAAAAGTTGCATTGGTCCAGGCAAGTTTATCCGAATGGATAAACAGATAGATAGAGCCAAATTCTGCCTTTTTGATGATAAAGTTGGTAAGTAACTTGATCCGAGACTGTCCATTGAAATTGTTACAATGATGTCATGGAACAGTAACTTTAGTCAATGAAAACAGAAAAAACAGTTATATTCACTTTCCATATATTTCTTTATAATATTATACTTATGAAATATTATGAAGATTAGATGCACTTTTGTAATCTGGTCCCTGAGATAATTCTATTGCATCTGTTGAAAATTAGTAACTGGTGAGATTTTATAAGCCTCAGGCTATTTTTCTCTTGGTTCTTTTGCCTCCTTTTTCTTATTTTCTTGTTTCTTTTCTGAGTTACAGTCAACTTTATATATTGTAGATTAAACTGATGCACAAAGCAATTCTTTTATATATCGGTCAGCTGTACTTTGTGCATAAAGTGAGAGAACATTTTTTTTTAGTTTTTTGGGGTGTTAAACTTGGGCCTGAGGGCCTCCTGATTTTTACCTTTGGAATTTTGAACTTGTGGATCTTTTATCACTTTGAAATTATTTTTTTCCCCTTTGGTTTCTGTCTCTTCCCTATCTTAAATATAATTTGATTTCTCTCTCATATATATAAATATATATTGATATACACACACACACACACACACACACACACACACACACATAGACTTATATAATGATTATTATTATGAAGGTGGTGAGCTGGCTGAATTATTTGGAGACACTGCAAATGTTCAGAACTTAACCCCACCAGAAAACCCCAAAAAACTATTACTGCTGTCAAAAAGAGCACCCAGCACACTCCTTAAAGTGCTTTGTGTTAGGAAGGGCATCCAGCCATAGAAATCATGCTGAAACAGATGCTGGAGCGCAATGCAGTCCTATGGCTCTTGGATCCTATCAAACCATTCAACCCATGCTAGCATGGAGCACAGAGTTAAGTGATGATGAAAATGATGACTATACCATCTTTTGCTTTTGCTTCATAAAAATTAAGCAGTGGACTTTGAGATAACAGCAAATAATCCTGGCTGAGGTAAAAAAAACACCTCAGGAAACATTCTCCATACTAAATAGACATGTGGTATGGCCTCAGATATGTAATATAGGAAGTTTTAAAAATTCAATTAACTGAGATTACTCATGCAATTAGCAAATAAAATCTAAAGTCTTATAAGAACTTTGGAAAATAGAGTGGATTCAAATTCAGTTTGAAATTTAAACTCAAATTCAATTGTCAAGTGAGAATAATCTAGAACCAAAATGATCCAATTGAAAAAAAAAAATGCCTCAGGCTTTTACTTTCTGCACGTAATATAAATTCTTCCTGTGAAAAGTGGAATTCCTCACTTTTAATACAAAAGCAAATTATCAAAAATAAGAAAGAATAAAATGGAATATTGATAGAAAATATCAGTTATTTACCACCTTCATTCTGTTATGTATGTGTAGATTGAATCTAAGAGAGCGGGAGAAAGAAAAATAGAGAGATGAGAAGAAAGAGGCAGATAAAAGAAAGAGGGGGGCAGAGAGAGAGAGAGAGGGAGGGAGAAAGAGAGAGAGAGAGAGAGAGAGAGAGAGAGAGAGAGAGAGAGAGAGAGAGATATGAATAAATAAGAACAGCTTCAGAAGAATATTCTGTAGTTCTAATATATGTTGCATAATGATGTAATAATGTAAATGAGCCAGAGAAGAATATTTATACATTTTTTTTATGCATGAGTGCACAATGCATCTACACACAATGCATGAATACATGAACAGGTGTGAAGCATACAGAATTTATAAAAGATCACTACAGTGTTAAGTGTTAATGATTTTAAAGAAAATGTTTTCTCTGTATTTCATTATTTGAAAATTATTGTGAGGAATATTATGAAGTTTTTAACAAACTGACTTTGTGATCCAGTTTAAATGTCATGATTCATATATCATGCAGCAATAACATAGAAAATGTAGGGATGTATGCATTAGCATTTTCTTCTTGTACATATTATGTACATTCACTTTGCAGCCACATGGTTTCAAGTTCAGTACCAGTGCATGGCACCTTGGGCAAGTGTCTTCTACTATAGCCTCAAGCTAACCAATACCTTGTGAGTGAATTTGGTAGACAGAAACTGTGTAGGAGCCTGTCATGTATGTGTATGTGTGTGTCTTTGTCCCAGCTCACTGCTTGGCAATTGGTGTTGGTTTGTTTACATCCTGTAACTTCTGCAATTTGGCAAAAGAGATTAATAGAATAAGTACCAAACTTTAAAAGAAGTACTGGGGTCAGTTTGTCCAACCAAACCAAGCAAGGTTGCAGTCCAATGACTAAAAACAAGGATAAAAAGATATATACATATACATAAATGTGTGTGTGTGATATATGTGTCCACATTTAAAGTGTGTGTGTGCATTTGTAATTCCAAAAACAGAGGCCCTAATTACCACAATCACATGCATAAATACTTCAGACATCATCAAATGTGTATTGGGACAGTGCAAATGGCTGAACTGAAAAGGACTAAAACAAGCAACCAAGTGAAAGAAAATGTGAATCTTGTCATTATGAAAACTAGAGTGAGGTAATAGTCTCATATATCCTTATAATCAAAAAAATTACTAAAATTACTATATAATGAGTTAAAGTTTGTATTAAGCATTATTACATTTTGGTACAAAATAATCACAAAAGTTTTTATACACTTTAAATAAGGTCTACCTCATATGTCATTAAACCACAACAAATGTGTTTATAAAAGAGAAAACTAAATACCTTATGAATGAAATTAATTTTATCTAATGAAAATATGATCTATTATATTTGATTGCTTTTTGCCAATGCCATGTTAAATTAGATATTCCTATTTTAAAAAGTGTATCATATTTCAAGGTTATGAACTCCTCAGATATTTCAAGGACAGCTTCTAAAGCCACTTAAAACAAAGATTTTTCAAGAATAGATTCTTGAAATGTCCTTCTCATGTGGCTTGGGTAATTTTGTTCTTCATAATGGAAATAACAAAGGACCAAGACTTGTAGTGAAACACTGTGCTGGAGAGGACCCATCCAACCCACGCAACCATAGAAAAACAAATGTTAAATTGTTATTTAGGGCTCTCCAGCTTTCATCTCTATATCAAGTTTTAATATGCTTCCCTTCATTACACACTATCTCATCAATGCACTTCACTTCCCTACTATCACTATATCTCTACCATCATGGCACCTGTGTTATGAGGGATGACATCACATTGGATCTGGCCATATTCCATTCTCTCTTCTTTGATGTTAGTCATCACTCCCTCCCCAATTACTTCTCCTCCTCCCGTACTCATTATTAACATCCATCATTATTCCTATTCCTTTACCATCACCCAACTTCATTGCTATCTATTACCCTCTCACACATAACTCCCTTTCTCACTCACACCTGACATCCATCACCCTCTCTTCCTCCACTATTCTCCCATCAGAACTGTCATCATTATCTCTTTTCCCATCACATCACAGTTCCTACCAAATCTCCTTCCCAACACTCACCATACAGATGTCTATTACACTCTCTTCTTTAGCCTTTCACTTCCATCGCTGTGGCTCTCTTCTGTTATGCTCCAATCTATCAATCTCTCACTCAAGACCTTTCTCATCACTCTCTCTTGTATCTGCTGGGGTCAAGACAACTCTCTAACACTGATGAGCAAATGAATGGAGGCACTGAGTGTAGGTAGTAGTACTCTTCAGTCTTTTCAGAGGCAAGATAACCTCTTAAGTGTTGGTGTCATGATAAAATGCACCCAGCATACTCTGCAAAGTGGTGGGCAAACAAAAGAAGATAACGTAGAATGAAGAGGATATTAGCCTTGCCAGGGATAGGGCAGCCTCTCTAGTGCTGGTGTCACAATAAAAGAGGACCCAGTGCATTCAGTAAAGTAGCTGGAAAACAAATAGAAACAACATATGTAGAGAGGATCTTTTGCCTAGGACATGATACCCCTTTCAAGTGCTGGTACAAAAAACACACACATGCAGCAACTCTTGTGCCGGTGCTAAGGTGAAGCAGAAAAGCTATAACGTTTAAAAGTTTATGATTTAGTTTCCAACATATTTTCGAGTTTAAGCACAGCAAACAATTAAAAGACAATTTCGATTTAAAATAGTCCTAATGACTAAAGTAACTGATTAGAAAATGTTCATGCCCATTTCTAACTGTATTTATAACAGATATGTTAAAAATTGCATATATTTATTCCCATCGAATTTAATATTATCAAAAATGCTTTGTTCTCTTTTACTTTCATAGGAACACACACACACAAAAAACTATTTAGAAGTATCAAGAAATATGAATATAAGTCTATTTTATGAAGTATCTTAAATATGAATGTAGAAAAAAATTGGCTGTCTACCTTATTTCCCTCCAAGGATTTTTTTTATTTGTTATGAGCTATTGTTTATATCTACATTCACATTTGAGATACATCATAAAAAAAGAAGAGATTATATAAACAAGGGTGACTGAAAAGTTCCTGGGTTTGGGTAAAAGAAAATACTGAAAGATCGATTAATTATGATTTTATTCAACATATTCCCCCCACAGATTCATAAACTTACTGCAGCAGTTGTTCAGTTTTTCTCAGCCCTATAAAAGAACTTGGTAGGTACAGCCTCCAACCAAGCCTTTCACGATACCCTTAAAGCCAAGAACTTTCCAGCCCCCACCTTGTTTGCATGTGCATATATATATATATATATATATATATATATTCATTTAAAATGCAGAGATGCCTATAATAGGACATCTAACCCGCTAGAAAGAGCAGTTATTATAGGCATCTCTGCATTTTAGATGTCCTATTATAGGCATCTCTGCATTTTAAATGAATAATACATAGTCTATTGACTGTTTTTTACTCTCGCTAGACCACTGGTGGTAAATAAAATTTCTAAAATTTTTTTTGCTACCCTATAATTTATTAATATATATATATATATATGTTGTGAAGAGCAAGTCAAGTGGGACTTCAAGTTTTGCCAATCAGCCCTCACCCTTGGTATAGAATTGTCCCACTAGTAAATGTAATGTCATTCTTAACATCAATTTAACATTATATATATATAAGAGGAAAAGTGGCTGATGCTGGTAGCATGTGTAAAGCTCCTTTCGAGTGTTGGGTCTCATGGAGGCAGTGACCGAGACTTTTGGCAGTGTGTCGTGCTGGAGAAGAAGACCCATCAAGCCAAGTAAAATTGCAGCTGTGGCAGATACCGGTGTCATGCAAATTGCACATAAAAGAACCCATTTCACTCTCAGAGTGGTTGGTGTTAGGAAGGGCATCCAACCAGAGAAATTATGCCAAATCAGACTGGAGTCTGGTGCAGTCTTCCAGTTTGTCAACCCTTGTCAAACCATCCAGCCCATGCTAGCATGAACAACAGACGCTAAATGATGATGATACACACACACACACATGTTGTTGTTGTTATTATTATTATTATTTAAAACTATTTGATTCAGCTCCATGTGATTTAAAGTTCTGCAGGCTACTAATACACACACACACACAAATAAATAAATCATCAGTAGTTCATATATCTGAAAAAAGAAGCACACTCTAAAACACTAGAGCAGTAATATAATTTTGTTTTAGAAGGTTGATTGTTATAGCTGGTGACCATTGGTTTCGTGCCTGGGGCCATTTGAGTGTTACAAGTCACCGACACAGCTAAGCACTTTATAGGCACAAAACAAATGGTCACTCTCTGACCAGCCATAACAGTCAACCTTCTATATATATATATATATATATATATATATATATATATATATATATATATATTTATATATATATATATATATATATATATATATATATATATTTATATATATATATATATATATATATATATATATATATTTATATATATATATATATTTATATATATATATATATTTATATATATATATATATTTATATATATATATATATATATATATATATTTATATATATATATATATTTATATATATATATATATTTATATATATATATATATATATATATATATTTATATATATATATATATATATATATATATTTATATATATATATATATTTATATATATATATATATTTATATATATATATATATTTATATATATATATATATTTATATATATATATATATTTATATATATATATATATATATATATATATATATATATATTTATGTATGTATGTATGCATAAACGCATACTTATATCAGAATGTGTATTCATACATATACATAAATGTGTTTATACATATATACATACACAACATATACATACATATACAATATGTACATGCATATGTATACACACACACACACACACACACACACACACACACACACACACACACGTATGTGTGAGTGACAAAAACAAATGAATAGACAAATGTATATTATTAGAAAGACTGGGGAGATGTATAGCTACACATGTGTTGACGATATTAATTTAAATTCAAATGGCAATTAAGTTTAACAACACATCCTATTTAATAAGCAACTTTTAATATTTGTATAGCATTACCTTATCTAATAGCTATCATATATATATATATATATATACATATATATATATACATATATATATATATATATATATATATATATATATATATATATGTATAAATATAGGCGGTATTCAGGCAGGAAGCAGAAATGTAGTAGGTACCACTTACATTAGCAGTAGACAGAAGGTGGAATTTAAAATATGTGTGGAATGTATGAATGATCACCTGAATTGGAGCATATGAAGTTATTGATTATTGAATAACATCGATGAAAAGGCAAAAGTGAATTGAAGAGTTGATGGATTCTTGAGCAATGATGTTGCTGTGACATGAGAACAAAGAGAGGGATATATGATATGATATGATATATGGCCACTAAAAATAAGTTCTAAATACATCTGAAATATATTGAATTCAATGATGTGTTTTAAACTGTGCTTACTACATCAAAATGAAATGAAATGTTTTGAAAAATATCAATATAAATCAAATCAATTTAACAGTCATTGAAATTAGTAAATACACATTGGCTATGTTGTACAAAATGAAAATTACAAGGAACAAGAGCTTTTCCTGATGTAGGAGTCAACACATTGCATATCTGTCTATCAATCCATCTACACACACAGATCATTCTTTTCCATCTGTCCACAGAGTGGTGGCAAAAGGAGTAGTGGTACTGTGATGTCAATGCTTTTTAACTTAGCCCTTTCACAGATCCCACTGAGAGAAGGGGGGAGAGGGAGGGAGGGGGAGGGAGAGAGAAAGAGAGAGAGAGAGATAGAGAGAGAAAGAGAGAGAGAGAGATAGAGAGAGAAAGAGAGAGAGAGAGAGAGAGAGAGAGAGAAGGGGGGAGAGAGAGAGAGAGAGAGAGAGAGAGAGAGAGAGAGAGAGAGATGGAGCAGAAATTACTCCTATACTACAATGGTATTTTATTTATTAAGCTTAGCAGGACCTAAACTCAGAATGTAGAGAGCTGTTACAACTATTTCAAGATATTCCATCCAACACTTTAACCACTCTGTTATTTTCTACTTTTGAACATCTAATAACAAATTACATGCACAGTTATTGTGAATGACTTGTGTGCCAGCACTATTTTGAGTTAAGAGAGAATTGTTTACTTGTTCCATTTGTTGGACTGTAACCATGCTGGGACACTGCCTTGAAAGGCTTAGTCAAACAAATTGTCCCCAGTACTTTTTCTTTTTTAAAGCTTGTTACTTATTCTATTGGTCTCTTTTGCCAAGACATTAACTTATAGGGACATAAACAAACCAACACCAGTCGTCAGGCAATAGTGGGGGGGGGGACAAACAGAAACACAAACACACCTATTCACAATGAGCTTGTGTTTACCACTCACAAGGCATTGATCAGCCTGGGGCTATGGTAGAAGTCACTTGCTGAAAGTGTTGTGCAGTGGGACTTAACCTGAAACCACATAGTAGCAAAGCAAGCAAACCACACAGTCATGCCTGTGCCTGATGGTGATTTTGGGATAACTTTTCCCTGTGTATAAGCATTCAATAGGAGTAGGCATAGCTATATGGTATAGAAGCATACTTCATGATCATATGATTCTGTGTATGATCTCACTGTGTGGCATCTTGGGCAAGTGACTTCTACAACAGCTTTCACATGACCAATACTTTTTGAGTGAAATTTGGTAGGTGGAAACGATACAGAAGCTCATTGTATATACATGTATGAATGTGTATGTTTAGGTTAATCTACAAATCAATGTTGTTACTTATGCCGTGTGCCTTTATAGTTTCTAATTCAATGGCTTGACAAATAGAGCTTGATAAACAAAATACTTAACTGAAATATGTCTTGGGGGTCAATATAGTCGATTATACCTTTGAAGATAGTTGTACCCTGGTGTGACCAAAGTCCAATGATGAAAAAAATACCAGTGAAAGTATTGCTCCATGATATATTGTTTTACATTTCTAAGAAAGTTTAAGATTGCTCAATCTTAAGATATTTAGATCAGAAGAATATGCTAAGCATTTATAAAAGTCTTGTAAATACTGACAATGTAATTTATTCACAAAGGCCTGATAGAAATCAGTGGAAATATCCAATTACATTCTTGTATTCTTGTTTGATAATAGGGTTTATCAGTTCAAATATAACGAGAAAAAAAAAAAAAGGAATATAAGGAAAAATGTTGAATAAATAGCAACATAAGTGATGTCAATAATCTGATTGATATTTATTCTTTAATATCTCTATTATGTATGAAGCCAAACCCTGTTGATAGCTTTATCGATGTCCAGTGTTATAAGTGGGAGGGAAAAAATTAAGGATACCAATTGATTATTCATAGTGAAAGGTATATTGGTTGTATTTTTTAAAAGGTTAGAGAATATATTGCTTAACAATGGGTGCTTTGTCAATGTTATGAGGAAAGGTGATAAGGAGTTATAACAAGAAAAAAATTAGACATTTTTTTTATTTGTGGTTGGTAAAAAGAAGCAAAACAAAAGACAAATGCAAACAAGAAACAAAAATATTTTGGATAAAGTAGTTGCTCTTAATTTGAAAGAAAAGACTCAAAGAAACTGACTGTAGCTAAAAATACAGAAAAAATCAGTTCTGGAAACCCGAAGAAGTTGTCAGCATTTAGTGAAGTGGAACTAAATTTTTGGTACAGTACAGTATTTTGTAGAATGGCATTTTCAGTAATCAACAAGCTAATTATGTTTAAAAGGTATGTATAAATATGGCATTACTTATTACTTCCCATTGAATCACAAATGTTCTACTCCTCCCTGGAATATAAGTCTCGTTATCTTTGAAACAACCCTCAGTGATTGTTAGTTAGTCCACATAACTCTGTAAGAATAGGGTCATGACTATTTCATGCTAGTGGTTATGATCTTGGACTATCTACTTGATTTCAGACCAAGGGAGACTGATATGCTTTCACTTCATTCCCCCATGCATCCTTTCCAGGTTTTCTTAGATCATATAACTTTCCTATTTCCTCCAGGTTGCCACTTTAAAACTTGTCTTGCAATATTGCTTGGAGGTCTCCTTTGGGTTGACCAATCCAGCTCCATTTCCATTTCAGAATTTTTTGATTGATGGGAGTGTGGTTCATTCTACACCATAGATTTTTGTTTGAAATTTTGTCTAGCCACCAGATCTTGATTATGCAGTACAGATATTTGTTGATGAAGATCTGTGGATTACTCTTTATGGTTTTGGTGACCCTCCAAGTTACTGATCCATAAAGAAGAACAGAAAACGGAATTGTAATGGAAACTGCAATTATTTCAACTCAAGATATTGCTCTTTGCAAACTGTGCTTGTGTATATAATCTTCTTTTTAGATAATTCTATAACTTATACGTCTTCAATGAATATAACTAGCAAGTTTATATCCTAAGGTACTCTTTCTATTTGTGTTTTATCATATTTGGACGGACACACACACACACACACACACACACACACACACACACACACACAAAAGAAGAGCCAAGAAAATACATGTTGATTTGCTACAATAAAATGAATGCAATAAATGAAATAAAATATTATAATTTTGAATCAATTTCTTCTACATAAATGTACACATAAACAGAAGAATGTATAATAAGATGGTTGTTATAATCTGAAATGTTAAGTGCTACAAAACATCTGTAAAGTTAAAATAAAAGTAGAAGTAAAACTCTGTAAAAAAACAAAAAGAAAATTAAAAAAATACCTCCTCCAAGATGCTCAAAGAAAAAAGTTACTTTTAAGAAAATACTTTCAATATCACTTTGACACAATAAAGCTGCTTTATCGAACTTAATTTCTAGTAAGACAAGAGTTAGATCTTTTAAAGTAAAGTATTAATTGTACACAGCAGAAGCTTTAGAAAATTCCTGCTAAGATAGATGAAAGTATTGCTGATCATAAACTGTGAGCAATGTGTTTATAAGGGAAGAATTTTGTATTTGCATTATTGGATTCTTGAAGAGTAAGAGATAGATTGCTACTACTTATAATAATCTTACTAAGAAATCTTTTATGATGAATGGTGCGACATGACAGTTCTAAATCAGAAAGATGCGAAAGAGCTCAAGTAGTCAGGGAAGCTTAGTTGATATACTGATGACATTAAGCTATCAACCATACTTCAATGTTGTTTAAGATGAAATGTACATTCTCCAAAATATTCATAACAAAAGTATATCAAGCAGAAGGAATTTCAGCAGAACCAAATTGAAAGCATTCAATATAGAATAACGTTCATTAAAACACTTCAAATTATACAATTCACAGAAGATTCAATATGACTGTACAGGACAAGCAGGATTGTGTGGTTAAGAAGCTTGCTTAGCAACTACATGATTTCAGGTTCATTCTTGCTGCATGGTAACTTGGACAAGTGTCTTCTACCACAGCTCTGGGCTGGCCAATGCCTTGTGAGTGACTTTGGTAGACAGAAAATGTGTAGAAGCCTTTCATATTTATACAAGTGTGTGTGTGCATTGGTGTTTGCCCCATCTCCATTGTTTAACAAACAGTGTTGGTTTGTTTATGTTCCAACAGCTTAGAGGTTCAGCAAAATGATCAATAGAATAAGGACCAGACTTAAAAATATGTACTGGGATCAATTTGTTCAACTAAACCCTTCAATGTGGCACCTCAACAAGGCCACAGTCCAATGACTGAAACAAGTAAAAGATATACATCTGATTCAAAGAATTAAAGCTTTTGAGAGCAATAATTGCTACTAGTTTTGTAATTACTAGGAGTCAAATCATTTTTATCTGGTTTCTTTTCTTTTCTATACAAATTACTTACTGCTCTCTAAAAAAACTTATTTTCTATACTTTGCAATGGAAATGATTTCCAAATTTAGAAATTAATACATTTCCAAACTTGGACCATTTTTTTCCTTAGTAAATTCTACTTTTATGTTTTACATAGGTCATTAATACAAAAGTCAACACAATCTTTAAATCTATTATGATTTTATGCACATTTCTGATTATTATCAATTAGAATATTTTAATACTATGTTGAATGCAGAAGTCACAGAAAAATGAATTGGTCTGCTGGATGTGTAATATCAATTTTTAAAAAAGACCGAGTACAATTGAGAAAACAGTTATACATCAGAGGTTTTGGCTAATGTATATGGATTTCGCTAAGCTAGTATGTACAAGAGATGTAAATAGTTATTTCTATATGAAAATATGTTTTGTGCGTATGGTATTGTAACAAAGATCTCTGAACATCTAGGAGGTCATATCAGAGAATGCAGAAATGAGGCAGTACAACATCAAAACAATTGGATAATTGATATGTTGCAGATTGATCGGGTGATCTATTTGTCTGTCTCACACTTCAGGCATTAAAACAATAATGACAATAATGATGTTGACTGTGATGGTGAAAATCTCACATTTTGCTTTTTTTTCGCAATAGATGCTATACCTTTCACACAGACAATTTTTCTACATCTTTAAAGTGACTGGATCATGCTTATATGTCAATTGTTTAATCATACTATCTTTTTTAGTGATACTGATTCCACCTTTATGTTGACAATTCAAAATTAAATTCATAAAAATCTTTATCATATGGTAACTATCAGAAAAAATTTGCAGCAGCCTTAAGCTATAAAATTATTGAAGTTTTAGAAGACATCAAGTAAAAATTACATCATTTTGTATAACAGTTAGAACATTTAATTTAGATGTTATTGAAGATTAAATACATTAAGTGTTACTACTATGGTTGTGTGGTTGAGAAACTTGCTTTCCAACCATGTTTTCTTAGGTTCAGTTCCACTATGCAGCACCTTGAGCAAGTGTCTTCAACTTCAGCCCCAGGCCAACCAAAGCTTTGTGAGTGGATTTGGAAGACTAAAACTGAAAGAAGTCCATCATACATGTATTTATGTAAGTAGGTGTACCCTTGTCTTGACACTATGTGATGGTTGTAAATAAGTATCACCACCATACAAATGATGCTGTTCATTTGTAGTTTCCCATAGAAACTTTGAGTATCTCAAATGTAATCGACCATATTTAACTCATTCTTTTCCAACTGTGGCATGTCTGCTGACTTATCTATCCAAGTTTTATTACTATACAGTGTCATATCTATAATATATGTATTATATTGTCTTGTACAAAAGAGAGTTCTTTTTACTGCCAAACAGGAAAGTACTTTTCTAAAGCAGACATGCTTTAGTGAGTCCCCTGATAATACCTTAATCTTAGCCATGTTCAGTCACATAGAGTAATTACTTTCCTGTATGAAATAATTGGCTAAAAATGTAACATGAACCCAGCCAATGATTTAAACAGCTAAATAACCACCTCAGACTATCATAAAGTTGCCTATATTTGATACTCTTATTAATTTTATCAAGATAATATAAGATGATGTTATGATTAGCTACTTTACCTAGCAGCATCAGAAACTATATTCAACACAATTGTCAGATCGATAAATTGGTTCTCAGTTGGTTTCCCTGACAGTAGTCTTTTCTCAAGAGAAAATACTTAAAATATAGGCTTTGCCTCATCACCACTACCACCATCATCATGTAGCATTCGCTTTTCCATGCTTGCATGTGTCAGACAGAATTTGTTGAGGAAGATTGTCTACAGCTGGATGTCCTTCTTGTCACTAACCTTCACTTGTTTCCAGATAAGATGATATTTCTCATAGCTAGACAAGTATTTCATGGAAAACTGAAAATGAACAACCTTGCTTGTATGATGGTGATGCGCACAAGGTTTTGGTCAGCCCAGGGTTGTAGAAACCACTTGCCCAAAGTGCCTTTTACTATAGCCCCAGGCCAACCTTATGTATAGTTAAGTGACAAGTCACACTAATAACATTAGCATAATTTCACAATAATACTGAATCCACCCAAAAAGCATTTTTTCACACACCCCACCGAAACTTACAGAACAAAAGGCTTTTATGAACTTGTTTGGGGAGGCAATAGGTGCTTTATTTTTTCAAAGGCAGTACTGTGGATGCTCATTATTTAGAAGTTGATTAAAATTTAATTGGATTTATTCTTCATATTTTACACCCATTTTCATGAATATAATCAATATTCCTTCTTTTATAAGTGAGATAAAAAAAAAGGCACAGAGCTGTTTCCAACTGCTATTGATTTTTAAAATGAAAACAAACCCTTATATATTGGAAATAAGGTGTAGCTTGTGTATTTCAAAACCTGTTAAAAAGTAGTGATATTTTTGATGCAGTTTAATCATGTAAAGTTGCATGTGCAAAAGAAACCTGCATATTCAAAAGGAATAATTGTACTTGTTAGTAAAATTTAAATTCTATAGCAATTCTAAAAGATTCATTAATTAAGAAACACTGTTTAGATTTTCTTATATCACATTACATTACAATACACACACACACACACACAAACATATATATGTACATGTACACATACAATATATGCAGCTATGTATATTTCATGTTTGTGTGTGTGTGCACACATGTATATATGCGCACGCATGTGTGTGTGTGTGTGTGTGTGTGTGTGTGTAAACACACAAATATACACTATTGTTGTTTTAATGCTCACTTTTCCAAGCTTACATGCATTAGTGTGTTTGTAGTAAAGCAGTTTATTATGGCTGGAGGCCCTTCCTGATGCCAACTATCTGTTTCCAAGTGAGGTAAAAATCTAGCAGTCCATCAAACAATAAACAGCCTTGATATGTTTACATGGAGAACTGGAATCAAATGTGCATTTTGTTTATAAAGATCACACAGTGCGTGAAGACATCAAGAAACTTAGAAATGCTTTCATAGCAGGCTGCAAGCAAATGACACCAACAGTGAAGCCACTGTTTACAAACCAGATAACTCATACAGAGATTTAAATCATAAACTCTTTCTCAAAAACACACACATACACACATTTATATATACAATAGGCTTCTTTCAGTTTCTATCTATCAAATCCAATTGCAAGGCTTTGGTTGACCTACAGCTATTGTAAAAGATACTTGCCCAAGGTGCCATTCCCTCCTACAATCATCCACAATTTAGGAGTTTTCCCTATTTATTTTCCAAGGTTTTGACTTTCTCAGTGTATTCTTAAATCTGTCCTTATAACTTAATTTTGGTTTGCCTGCTAGTCTTTCACCCTGGGCTAATCCACCATACATAAATTGCTTAGAAATCTTATCATGATCACTGTTATGATTAGCAGACTGAATTCATTTATGAAATCTACTTACAAAGCTTTGTTTAGTGTGGGGGGGCCCAAGATGCAATATAATGGGACTGAACCTAAAACAATGTAATTAGGAAGCAAACTTTTTTATCAGACTGCTACGCGCGCACACACACACACACACACACACACACACACACACACACACAATCTTTCCCCATTTCCACTTCACCAACAATTTAAGGAACAAATCAATGAAATTAATTCCAATCCACTTATTGTGACCAGCTTTCATGGCTATAGAATGGATAAATAAATAAATAATATAGTCAAGTTCTGTATAGTGCTGTGCCATAAAATGAAGAAAAAGGTAACATTTCAGATAGGTACTTTATAACAGGAAGTATCCAGCCTAAAATATTAATCTTCACATCCTCTACCACTAGAGTGTATCCCACTTCAGTTTCTTTTCTCCATTCCTGTTCTTGATGGTTCAATCCATATGCAGTCTATCAGAACATGTAGTTACAAAAATGATTTGGCTATGATAAAGTTTATTTTCATATATTCTTTATCAGTTACTTGTTTCAGTCATTGTAGTGCAGTTATGCTGGGCATCACCTTGAAGTGTTCAACAAATCAAGCCCAGTACTTATTTCTTTTAATCTGGTACTTATTCTATCGGTCTCTTCTGCCGAACAGATAAATCATGAGGACACAAACAAACCAACATCGGTTGTCAAATGGTGGAGATGAGACAAACATACATAGATACACACACACACACAACAGGCTTGTACACAGTTTCCATTTACCAAATTCCCTAACAAGGCATTGGTCAGTCTGGGTCATATAGCAGAAGATACTTGTCCAAGGTGCAGTATAGTAGGACTGAACCCAAGACCAAACGGTTGGCAAGCAAGCTTCTTAATCAGTCATACCTATATATATATATATACCTATATATATATATATATATATATATATATATATATATATATATATATATATATATATATATATATATATATATATATATATATATATGAGAATACAAATGTAAGATTGATTTATTTTCATATAAATTCCTTTTATTAAGAATACCACACTCAAATTCCAAACAAGCTACTTTCAAATTATCAGCAGTTAGACTTGGTCAGTCAAACTTTCAACCAGCTTCCCAGGCTGCTAATGTCCAATACATTAGGCTAAACTGACATTTTTGAATAGTTAGTTGCTATAGGACTGTTTATTTTATATTTATTGATTTCTATGAATAAAAGAGGTTTCTTTAGTAACTGTGGGGAACTATATATATATTTCCAACAACAGATTTAGTCATACATTTCTACACTATTAGTTTCAGACATGTTATGTTTCCTGTTTTTCTTTCAGTGGGAGTATAAAAAAAAAATATTTCTGTTCACTGTTTGTGAGTATTTTTCAGGTTTACCAGCTGGAAATGTAAGCTCAGCATATTCTTTATATAAGCAGGACCACTATTACCAAATGAATCTGATTAAGAAATGATGTAGGGAAATTTTTTTTTAAAAATGAAGGAACAGTAAGGAGGCTTTATAGTAAGATCTATTTACCAGGTCTGATTACCTAGGTTTATAAAGTATGCTACTTACATGTTGAGTGGGTGGTACAGGAATTCTCAAGTAGAAACCTTTCAGCTCTAAGTGCTCTGCAAATGGAGGTAACCCTCAGTGCATTTACAGACACAAAAAAAAAACTAAATAATTTGGAATGAAGGTTAAGATATTTTAAATAAATATAACCAGTGATATGTTTGTTTTTTTATTAGTTTTAGAAATATATGAATAAAGAAAGAGGATTATAAATAACCAACAGTTCAATTTTTTTGTTCCCCATGGGAAAAAAAAAAAAAGTTCTTTAGACAAGCAACTACTAATTGTACTGAGTTTTTAAATAATTTTAATTAATCAAATTGTAAAATAACTTGCTTAATTTCAGAATTGGTGATTATTATCTAATTAGATCATTTCTAATTCTGGAATCAACGAAGTTATCTTAAACATTGTAAAATTTACATTGTTTACATATTAGCAAAACTAATTGTAACATTGTGATTGTGGATAAAGTTATCTGAGTACTAACTAAATAAGTAAATTCTGTTTTACTGTAATAAGATAGTATACAATTATAATATTTCATATTAAGTTATCAAGGATATAGAATACAAACATACATATCTTTCAATATTAACTGGGCAGAAATAGATAAATAACTTTAAATGTTGTTATAAAGAATGTTATTATTTTTTTCGTTAATTAAAACTTTAGTTTTAGATATTAAAACTTTAGAGAACTACTTACATGAGTTATTTCTGTTACAACTAAGATTAAATTAAAAGCTTGTGTATATTTTTTAAGTTGAAATTATACAGAAATAATTAAATAATAACAGCCATAATAGGAAAGCCCAGTTGGATTTTAATTATTTATTTTATCAGTTTAACAGGAAAGATGCTAACAGCATAATGAAAATCAGTGAAAAATGAGGATGTATAAAAGTATTAAGAGAGAGACGTTATAACACGTGTGCATTTTATACTGGATTACATTTGCTATTTTTTAATGTTGTGTAGCTGCAACATTTTCAGTAGCAGATGATAGGATAGGGCTGGCAGATAGACGAAAGAAAAGAAGAAATGCGGAAGTAAATGAAAGGCTACCAGAGCTGTTTGGTATTAGTAATAATAGGGTGTAGAAGGCAAGATATTTAACAAGGGATGATACTTCAGCTATGGGATGAAAGGGAATATGAGCTTTTAAGTTGCTATTCAATGAGAGGATGCATTATAAAAATATGTTAATGAGAGCTACAAGCATGAACAAGCACTGAAATTTTTAGCATAAACATTATCACCAAACTGACTATTAACAAACGTACAAAAAAATTAATGTCTATAACCACACCTGTATTACATATATAAGAGAACTGTATAGAAGTATATAGCGGAAGTTAGAAATGGTTTTGTTTTCAATGGCATCGCAATAAACATATACCACGAGTACAATCCTAGTAAATGAGAATGCTGCTACAATTTAGTAGTGCCTGTCACATGGATCATCAGCATTGACTGTTGCAGCATCCAAGGCCATTAATGTGTCCCTGACTTGCACTATGTTTGGTCTGCTAAGCTAGACCATATCTCTCTCTTTCTCACTCACTTACTCTCTCTATCTCCCACTGCTATCACTAGAGGGATCAGCAGCAGCAGTAGTTAGTAGCTGGATAGCAGCAGTAGTTATAAGAGTTGCAGGCAGTGGGGGGTAAGTTTAGAGAAGCAAGAGGACAGGATAGAACTACAGCCGTATGGGCACTAGCAACGTGGTTTGTCAAGCATGGACATGACAGCAACTTATGTCCCTAGGGCAGAGAGTATTAACCTCACCTCTGTGGAGTTACTTTTAGAGGTAGGTAGTGGTGGTGCAGGGGTGCTATCACCAGCTGCTGCAGCAGCAGCTTCCATGGACAGAATGACAACTACCACTATCTTCAGTACGTCTGGGCTCCACTCATCTCAGGTACAAGCTATTTCTGTTGGTTCCCATAAAAATGTTCCTCACCTGGCATCTGTCATCAGGAAGTCACGAGTATCTGATGTTGTCTTTGATTATTCTATTGCTGCTGTTGGCATTATTATTACCTTTGGACTTGGAGCCATGACTGATGTGGCTAGTCTTAAACATCAGTTAAAGTATCCTGTGCCTCTAGTAATTGGATTTATTGTACAGTTTTTGTTAAACCCTTTGGTAAGTGAGAGACTTATTACTTATAACATTATTCAAATCATATTCACTCCTTTATGTTACCTCCCTTCCACTCTCTCTTTCATTCCTGTTAACTCACAAAATAAAATAAAAATAAAATAAAAATTATGCACATGTCTATTATTATTCAGCATTATATTCCATTCAAATGTCAACATATCTCAGAGAAACAAATTTACAATGAGGTAAAACAAAGAAACCTGACACTGTAGCATTAAGGTGAAATAATTCTATGGAAGGAATAGTTCTAATCAAAAACAAAAGTGTATCAGAATAGATTTATAAATCTATCTATTTATTTTACATATATACATATATATATATATATATATATATATATATATATATATATATATATATAGTATTTTGATAACATTCAAATACTGATATTATGTTTACATTTTTGTGATATAACCCAAAACCAGTTTGTTTGTTTGTTTGGAACTACATAATTAAACAAGACCTATTTTTTATACAATTAAATTATCTTTGTTATTAAACAAAAATTCAAATAAATATTTGAAATTATATAATCTCTTCCTTATCTATACATCTCAACAGGCTATTTTATTTTAGGGTGTACTATTTACAATTTTTAGAACTTAATGTTATATCATATATATATATATATATATATATATATACACACACATATATATTATCACTGTTACTATAATAATAACAACAACAAAAACAACAATTCTTGCTGTGATAGGCACAAGCCTGAAATTTGGCGGGAGGGGGCTAGCTGATTACATCAATCCCAGTGTATAACTGGTACTTATTTTATCGACCTCAAAAGGATGAAAGATAAAGTCGACCTCAGCGGAATTTGAACACAGAATGTAAAAATGGATGAAATGTCGTTAAGCATTTTGCCCAGTGTGCTAATTTTTCTGCTAGCTTGCTGCCTTATAATAATAATAATAATTTTGGCACTAACAATAATAACAACAACAATAACAACACATTTTTATTGTAATAAACACTTTAAATGATATGTAATTTGAAAAGTTTTATAAAGTTAGGTTACTTGGCATTTTCTCAAAATTTGTAAGTAATTTTCTAGCAAGTATTTCAGAATGAAAAAAAAAAGTCTCCTAAATTTAAGATGCCTCAGTTTCCATAATTAAACTGATAATAGGTATTAAATTATAAATATATTCTTCATCAACTGTGCTTTGTCATGTAACAAAGTACATTGGAATATATTTACGTAAGACTATCAGAAAGTGTCATTTTAAGTTACACTGAAAAACCTCTAACATAAATGATTATAATAAAATCCATTTTGAGTAATAATATTAATAACAACCCAATTCCTGAACACTTAATAATCATAACACTCACAACTTAGGTTTACATCTTGCAATGTCAAGCAACTTCGGTGTGTGTGCATGAGTGTCTATGCGTGTGTGCACACACGTGTGTGTGTGACTGTGTGAAGACTGAAAAATGTTTGTTTACAAATGAAGGAAAAAATATTTAGGGTGTAAAGTAGAATGTTTATATTTTATTACAAGCTGAGGTTTCTTAAACCACACACACACAAAGGTATATATATATATATATATATATAAACCATATATATATACATTTATATAATCATATATGCATGCTATCTATCAGTAGTGTCCATATCTATCCACATAGTTATCTAATAGCCACCCTCTATACTTTTGTTAGGATATAGATGTCTATAGCATTGAAAGATTGCTATATAGTATTCTCACCTATTCTAATAGTATAGGTGAGTCCGATCATGTTTTCTTTAACTTTCAGGTAGTTGTGAGTATGGAATCTGCTTGGTCAGTTTTCAGATAACATTTGGGTAACATACCCTGCCAATGTTGTATATTCCAGCTGGGAATCATCCATACTCAGTAATTCTGTTCTTCCTAGTATCTGACTGTTGGTAAACATGTCTCTCTAAGAGACTTTCATGATTGAACACAAATGCTTCATGATGAAGACAAAGTTCTTTCACCTGACTCTTGTACAATGTCCAAGTTTTGGTACCATACAAAAGAGCGAACAGGAAGATTGTCTGCAGACCTTGCATTTGATTTTGATAAAAATATGATGATTGTTCCATAACCAAAGATGCATTAGCCCAAATGTCTTTACTATCTTCTTTTGCAGCTCAATATCGATATGGACTGTCTTTCAGTAATGTACCGCCAAAATACAAAAAGTCTTGTACACTTTTAAAGATTAATGCCATCATCTTATACTTCTATTGTGTGTTGACTGGAATAGCACTTCTGTTTTTTATAGGTTTTTTTATGCAGTGGAGAATGCATCCATGATCTCTATGTGCTGTAGCATATGCATGAGTAGTGCACTGTCATCTGCATACAGTAGTTCTCTTACAAGGATCGGGGTTGTTTTTTTTTCCTCTAAAATGGGCAACATTGAAAAGGTACTGTATATTAACTGCATCCTCAAGATTGATGAGGCATCCTCCAGCATTACTATCAGACAGGTTGAGAGTCTAGGTACCAATACATATTTCAGTTTAATACAGTTTGTTACAGCAAATGTATCTTAAGTCTTCTGCATGCTGACTCTGGTCATCATTCCAGTGTGCAAAGCTTTCATTATGAATGTGAATTACTCAAAACAAACCTATTTCCAAAGTGGCTACCAGAAAGCAGACCTACCAAGAATATAAAATGCTTTGCTGTATCAACAAATTCCATATACAGAGACCAGTTTGTCCTTGAGCATTTGCTAAACAAGAGTTTATCCTTACTAATTTCTCTGTTGTTGGTATCTCATTGAGAATTGAACTGGCAGCACTGGTGGATTTGGCTACAGGATCTTTGTTACAAGGTGAACCAAGCTGTCACTCATCTCAATACACTCCTAGTTTCTGGGAGCCATTTCTCTTTTATTAACCAATTCAAGACAACATGACACTTCTTCTGTGGTTCCCAAACTTCTTTGAGTTCTTTATAAAAGCTCTCCATGTCATTCCAATCGGTAGGCCATAATTTCAACCTCAATGTTGTCTGTTTTTGTAACAGTTTACAATTATTTCTGTAAGCTGTCATAGTTGACCTAGTGCTTTCAGTTTATATCAGTCGTTTGTGAGTGTAACAACATTTTCAATTCAAGATGATTAGGATCATTGTTAATCTGTAAAAGTTTAAGTAACCAAACAGATAATCTATTTGAACTAATTGATCTCAATCAGATAAAATATGTCAGCTGACTTAAATGCTAATTTCTATTAAACTGAAAATGTGTTACTGATATTCTAAATACCCATAACATTACAAATACCTTAAGCATACCAGTTAATAATGGTTTTAAAGAGGGAAACTTAAAATATCCATTTTTAGAAAGTGACATTATCAATATAGTTTTTAACGATAAAAAGAAAATAATTATAAAATGTTTGAATATAAAAAAAAGTGATAGATGTTAATTATGATAAAAAATGTGGATCAGATCAGATAAAAAAATAGTGTCAAATTATCAAGCTAAAAACACAAATACATTATCAACAATTGAGCAAGAAAAGTGCTTACAAGAAAACCAAATTTAAGAACCACATAACACTTTTATTTTCAAATGCAAATAAGCACTTTCTGAAAGTCCTTATATGCATTTGAAAACAAAAGAATGCTTTCTTCCTCAATTATCACCATTATCGTCATCATTTAACATCCACTTTTCCATGCTTGCATAGATCAGACGGAATTTGTTTAGGCAGATTTTGTACGGCTGGCTGCTCTTCATGTTGCCAACCCTCACCTGTTTCCAAGCAAGGTAATATTTCCTGATGGTCAGACATGTTTTTCATGGAAGATTGGAAACAAACAATGTTGCTTGTATGATGGTATGTTTGTTTACAATCATCACATGATGTCAAAAACAAGGGTACACACAAACACACACATTCAGGACAAGCTTCTTTCAGTTTCTATCAACTGAATCTACTCACAAGGCTTCGGTTGGCCTGGGGCTACGGTAGAAGACACTTGTCCAAGGTACCATGCAGTGGAACTGAACCGAGAGCATATGGTTGGAAAGCAAAGCTTCTCAACCACACATCACTCTTCCTTAGTGTTAAGAATTAAAATGAAATACACTGGAAGCATTCAGATATATTCCTGTAATGTCTTAATCTGATTTAGAAATAATCATTTTAATGCTTACTACACCCAAACCACACCATACAGCTGTAAGCCGTGATCAAATTTTAAAATATTTAAATGACTATTTACTAAAAGATTATTCTTGTTTTAAGCTTTGTTTTAGATAGAGAACATGTAGTCAATGTAATCACCTAACAAATTTTGTTTAGTCCTCCACTCTCTCAAATTTCTTCATTTAATTATTTTCAATGATGATTTGCTTTAATTACCTCATGTTTCATTGATGTGCATCTGTTAAAAGTGCAATGACTAATAGCTAAACATAAAAATGTTATATTACAGAATCCTGATCTTGAAATGTTCTGATGTGTAATCACTTGTATTAGAACGTTTTACAATTTCACAATTATTTAGAATTAACCCAGAACCTTTATAATTTAATGGATATGAGGCATAATTAATATATATTAACATTTACAAACACACAACAGCTAGGGATGCGCTCACTGATGTGTAACCAATACATTTAACTCAAATATTACAAAATATTATGCTAATATTATCATATTCTATTTAACATATTTAATCTTTTATCAATAATTGTACATTTTACTACACACACGCACACAAATATAGTATAATCACACAAAAGGGATGTAACAAAAAGAAAAAAATATTGTAATATTATATTGTAATTGTATAACTTTATTTTTCAATTGATGAATATTTCAGATGATGTTTAATGTTTGCAGCAGTCCTATGTTTTGAGCTAAACATGAAATTTGAACCTCTTTGAAGAAAAAGAGTTGGAGAAAACAAGTTTCATATTTTCTACTAATTATGACACCAATTTAGTTCTGATTGCTTATTGATTGAAACCATTTTCTGTCAATGACAATCTTATATGAATATAATCATGGCCATGGGAGCTTGAAAGCTCTAATTGATCAGATCCACAAACGAGAAGAAAATATATATTCCATTTTGATATAATACAGAACAGTGTTTAGATTTCATATCTGATACAAAAATAATTATGACCACTGAAACTTTAATCCTCTTGGTAAATCTAATTTTATCTTGCATATAATTAATAATCTTGCTAACTTGATTAGGAATATCTTGATTAACACCACAAAATAATTAGGTTACTTGTAAGGTATCTTAATGGAGCAGCCAAGTTAAACAATATTTTAAAGGTAGTGTATTAAACTGGGAACTAATGTAAGTTTGAGCAAGACAAGTTATTCACTTAGAACTCCAATATCACATTTCAGTGAAAACTTAGAAGTAGTTTGGTGGTATGCCATTGTCACTTTACATCTTATTAGGGCTAAGTCCTTTCATGATTAAGTTCTTGTCAAGATTTAGTCATAAGTCAGCCCTGATTGAGTAAAAGCTATGATCTAGGTAGGCTTTCCTACTCTTACCATCCCGTCTTTCCATTTTTAAGACTGTAGAGTGTTATATGAGGGTCATTTGACCACTATCTCTATCAGGTCAAATGACTTCATAGAGGTTGTTTTAAACACACACACAAATAAATACATAGGTGTTACACAAGGTAGAGAAAATAGTATTTGAATACCGAAGGAGAGTAATCACTGCTGTTTGATGAACGTTCATGTGAAGCACTGAGTAACAGTTTGTGAAGTTCATTTTGGTTTTAATAAAATAATATACAATTACAATGATTAAGTAGATGCAGTACTGTGGCTGTCTCTTTTGCAAGTTCATATTCCTCAAAACCTGTTTAAGAGTTTGTCCCTAACAAAACATAAGGTCCTTAATGTGAAAACAATCTCTTAAACATGCTTGAGAAAACAGAAAGTTATTGGGATTTATCACAAATATATCTTAACAGTAGTTGTCATGACGTTAAAACAAGGACAGTTTACAACACAAAATTGTTGATGTAGGTTCTTTGAGAAACTGGAGTGAATGAATTGCTGTTATCATAGGCAACACCAAGTTTCAACATTTCTTATATGCTGACTTATCTGTAGCTGGTAAGAAACAAATTTACAACAAATTTCTTTAAAAGAACAAAAGCAAACTAATGAACATGCAAACATACATAGATCTTTAATTAGCTTTATCTTAGTTTAGGATACCATATAGAACTAGTCAAGAATCTTTGTTTTCTCAGGCAACAAATTTCTGTGAAGAGCATTTATGTTTAATATAAGGTGGTGGCAGAAGCAGCAGTGGTGGTGGTTGTGATGTGGATGATGATGAGAATTATCTCAGCTGCTATATTGTCAAACAAAAAGCATTAAGAGATGATGTTTCTTAAAGATATTTTGTTAATATGCTCAAAAATGAATCCTTTAAGAAGCTGAAACATTTTAGATTAACAGGATTTTAAAAGTTGTAATATTTATATTACAACTTTCCTGTTTGTGTTATATACTATATCCATTGAATTACACAAAGAATGCGCATAAGAACTTCTTAACACATTGTAATCAAGACTTAACCAATGATAATACTCAGAGAATCCTTTTATCACAAACATCACTTGAACAGTGAGAAGCAAACATGATGCTTGTTTGTATAACATGTCTCTTCAGTTCTTTCTGTAGTCTATTATGGAGTCACATTTGACCTTTTCTTTGATCTCAGAAGTATATCTATTGTTATAAACACACAAGTGAAAAGTAAATTAAGATGCAGATCAAGGTGTAGAAAATCCTTAAGCATACAAAAAAGAATAAACCAATAATATGGATAACATCATCAGATAAAATATACCAAAATAATTGCTGGGATTTTTCTTACAGTGCACATATTGCAAGTAAGCTATTTTTAACACCGCCACTATCAAGCTTTAAAGAGGAAAGGTTTACAAAACACTTTAGCTCTACTTAGCTATATCATAATTGCTTTGATATGAGAACCAGAGAATCAATTAGATATACATTTAAAGGTTTCCAAATTTAATCACATATTTCCAGATACATTATGAATAGCCAATATTAGAAACAAAATGATTTCTTGCATTTAACGCAAATAATATTTTGAATATTAGTTGTTAATATTATGGTGATGATGAACATGTGAATTAAAATCAATATTTTTAAATTTTAGGTGTCAAATTGTGAATTTATGACAATAAAATAGTTTTGGTACAGTAATTTCTAGGTAGGTTGGTCTCTAGTCTCAAAATTTTCATTCACAATGACATTGCAGTAACTATATTATGCTTTAAGCCTTGTGCATTTTGTTTTCTATTTTACTCAAATAAAACAAAAAAGAAGAAATAAAAACTAGATAGCTATTGCAGTACCTACTGCCTGTACATTTTAATAGATTTGTAAATCCAGCAGTATTTACTGCATTCAACACCTGATTGTTTATTTTATTATTATTGCTATTTATATTAATTTTTGTTTCTTAAAGACATTTAAAAGTCAGTTACTCAAGAAATTATTAAGTTTCAAATCCGGATCCTTTGTTCTCATTTATTAATTAATGCTGTACAATTAAACATAATATGCAATCATTCTTGGGCTAATATATTATCTGACTCTATAGTCTAAACTTAATTCGACTCAACACTTAATTCGATTTTTAATTGTTGGAGTATTGGTTTCATTGCTTTAATTTTAGTGACCTGATGGCAAATAATAATTGCAAAAGATTTCATATATGATTTGGCTTAGGCTAGAATGATATTAAGAGCAAATAAATATGTCTTTTTCCATGTGTGTAAAACAGACAGGCACATTAAACAAATAGAAAGATAGTGAGAGAGATGTGAAAAACAGACAAGGAAACAGAAAAATGTATTGGAGAGTTATGTATCACTTAACTTCCTCAGAGTTGGTTTGCCTACTTAGAAAAGCATTTTGTGTTCTTCAGTCTAGCAACACCAGGACATAAATGTACCTGCTAGCTATAGTTATCATAATACTTATCTTTTTTTTTCTTTTTAGTTGAACCCTTAAAATGGACATTGTAAGTAGAAGGTCTATGAAGGTAGAAGAAAAATAATACAAGTATGACCCATTGGATATGTAATGCTATAGTGCATGAAATGCAAAGCACAAGTGCACCAAGAGAGCAGCTAGGCATTAAAGACATTGTCTAATGTATGTATTGTAAAAGTCAACTGTATTGGGTGGACATGTGAAACAAATAGATAATGATTGTTGGGTGAAAACGTGTGTGTGTGAGAAAGAGAAATAGCTGAAGGAATTCAGAGGAAAATTGTATAGGACATAGAAAGGAGTGGTCAGTTATCAGGATACTCAGCCTCACAGATAGGATGATGCAGCATTCAGATGAGTGATGATATGTTGTACAGCACAGAAATCAATCCCATGCAGCATGAAAATTATGAAGAACACATGGGCTATAATTTATGGAGCCCGGTGCAGCTCTCTGGTTTATCATCTCCAGTCAAACCATCTAACCCATGCCAGCATGGAAAACAGATGTTAAATGATGATGATGAAGTTATAGGGATGTTGAATTTTGAAATTATAATAATAAATCATATTTGGTACATCATTTTTTAGGTAGGTAAAATATACAATTGGTGTCTAGTCTTAATAATGTTCATGTAAAGAATTGATCATATGAAAGCAATACCTAGTTCAGGAATATAAAACCTCACCATCAAATATGTTTTACAATAATTCTTAAATGAGTGAATGTTAATGACATGAAATCTATTTTCCCCATCAATCTATTTAATTAGAGAAAACATTTCAAGTAAAAGTAAAGAATTAATTCCTTGATGTTTGCTTATTTATAAACACAGTATATAGCTATTTGGTTTATCAGTAATTACAGACTGCTAGTATTCTTTTAACCAGTAATCTAATATCTGCAACATTGATTTATCTAACAAATCTCTATGCCGTATTTCATAAATATAAAATGACTCCTTAAGCCAGAGTGAAGATAATTTGGGGAAAATGGTTTTGAATAATAGGGTTTATTAAATTAACAAGGCTTCTCTTTTCACAGATTGGAGAAAACAAGGGCATCTACTGATAAATATTTGATTCAAATGGTTATGAAATAAAAGTAAAAAAAGATATTTCATACAGCAAAATTTTGTCAAAATATATATCAGGTTAATACAGAATAAAACAAATTCTAGTTTTATACTTTAGCTAAAGATTCTGGTTCTACATCATATTTTTCATCTATAAAATATGATTAATTGGAATCTAACAAAATAAGTGAAACTAAAACTTACTATACATATAATCAGAAAGATTGATGGTAGTTGAAATTTAATGTTCACAAGAGCAGAAAAGTCTTAATTTGATATCAAATTCATACACTACATTTCAGTCCACTTCAGGGATAATATTTTTACATTCCTTTGAGCAATTATTGACCTTACTGTTGTAATTTACAGGGCAGAGTTACACAGAACAACTTTCAATAAATTAGGATCACTCATGCAAATGAAAGGATAAAATTCTCAGATAATGCAGCAGATATTTGTGCCTTACAAATAAGTTGTCTGGGTCAGCAGTTCTTAGACTGACAGATACCAAGACCCACCCATCAAAATACTGAAATTCTTAAATATTAGAATTTTTTGATTCTATCCTTTCTTTAAGGAGAGGACAAAATAGAATTTGCATCCATATAATTCTTCTTTCTTTTGCCAAGGTATTGGGCAAATTTGAAAAGTTGGAAACCATCTTAAAATGGTGGTCTGTTTGCCCCTTTTAAATCCTCACAAGCCTTCTCCAATTGGAAACATTAGTTTAGATGACATTGTTTAGCATTTCAATAGCCCTATTGGTGCAGAAGGGTTTTGGCTGTTATAAACACCTGATTATGCTCTCCTGAGGAAAACAGATATTTTAATTTAGGCTGTTGGCATATATAGAAATTTCAATTTTTTGTGCTTTATATGGGTATTAAGCCTAAATATGCTTACTGGAGCCTGGTAAAACGTACTTGTGTTAATACAATGGATAATAAAAAGGTAGATGACATCTACCTCTTCTCCACTGGCTCTTTCCCAGGCTCATAAGTATAAACAGCTTCTATTTTCTTCTTGGCATAGCTCTAATATGTAAGCAGTTCTCAAAGCCAATGAAGGAACTAAAACAAATATACTTGACTATTTTGTTAAAAATATCAACAATTTTGTTTAAAAATATTTCAATAATTACCCTTCATCTTCTAGGAAAAAAAAAAAGAAAGATTAAAAGCTATAAGTGAATAAATATTGGAAAAAGAAAAAAAGGAATTATAAAGAAACTGGTGAAAATTGTTTTATTCGAAAGGAATTTAATAAAGCTTGTAAATTATGAAAAGACAAAATATATCCCAATCTAAACAATTAGTATGTGATAAGATGAAGAAAGATACGAAACAAATTAAAACAAAAATAATAAAGGAAGAGTATTTATGACTGATATATATATATATATATAATACTGATTGGCTGTTGACTCATTAATATTCTAGCAGTTGTGTATCTTCGTTTAAATATTGGTCTTATAATCAAGAAATGATGATGGGTTAGACTGGTTTCTAGCTATCACGCTATTAGTTACTTACATATCATGCTTACATGCATCTTTACATCTCAGCTGCAGGGAGCCTTTGTCCCTTCATCCAGATATCAGTTCACCACAGAACAGGTGTTTTAGAATGCAACCATCACTCATGTGATGACCATATATATTATAACACATAGAGCTTGCAGAGTTAAGAGAATTTACTATCATTAGCACTGGAAAATGACTATAGAGGGGCTGTTCACCCTGGCAAGTACAGTAATGGGGCAGATCCTGACCTGCTATTTGATCTCAGGGAATTTTTGCCAACATTTCATATGAAATATTTGAAGATTGTGCTTTTGTGAAGAGTATCTCACCATTGTACAGAAGTGCATTGGCAATAGTTCTTATACACATTGAATTTTGTAGATGCTTTGAGCTACTGATTACTTATCTTCCCGTATTTTCATAGGTTCTGAGAGATGTGGCTTTGCCAATGCACTTGATGATTTCTGCTTTTAGGGCGAGGTTACCTGTAACAGCGGAGCCAAAATATAGAAACTTGTGGACCACGTCCAGTTCCTCACTTCAATCTTAATGATGGAGTTCCATGACCCTTGTTTTGGGTCTTGAAACTGATTGTGAGAACAGTCTCAAGAAGTGACTGATCACATTAGTTTTGATCTTTATTCTGGCTATATTGAAGAGCCAGGCATCAGACCTTGAGTACAGATGGAGATCATTGGCTGAGGAATTGAATGCAGGCTTCAGGAGCAGAGCAAAGGAATTATCAAAAAGTGGTGGGCAGGGTCATATCTTTGCTTTACTCCACACTTCACTTGCTTAGGTGGGCAATTAATGAGTAGTAAAATATTAAACAAGCCATCTCTACTTATGAAGTAAATGGATTAAAGACTCAGTACAGTGAATGATTCTACCCTCAACACTTTTCTTGAAGCTGGTGCAGTAAAAATATCATGTCTACATAAGTAGACCTCTTTTTGGTACAGAAATCACATTGTGATGTAGATGTACTCTGTCTGTAAGTTTCTAAAACCTTTGCAAAACTATTTGAGCAAAGAGTACTGACTATAACAAGAGGTATGATTGTAATTGTGGCAATTATTTTCTTCACTTTTGTTCTTTTGTACAGTATGACAATTTTCTTGTAATTATTGCAAAAATATATTTGCAACAATGTAATTACATCTAAATAATAAAGACATATTGAAAATAGCACTTCAAAAAGGCAACAACATATTCTTACATAGGCATGAAATCAGCAATTTGAGTAAAGAAAAATGTAAGGTTATGTTGTTCATTCTTTTCCCAAGTGTATCAAGAACTCAGCTCACTAGGAACTTACCTCTGAGTATAAGAAATGTGACATGAAAATTGAACTGAGTTGTGCAAAGTAGAGAGTCAGTAGTGCTAATAAACATTTAACTATAAGCTAAAGCATAGAATATTTATTAAGGGATTGAGAAAGTTTTAATTTAAAAGCTTAAATAACAATATAGTATCAAATGTTTTTGAAGAAAAAAAAAATGGAAAAATATTGCAATGTATATAATGAAAATAGATTCAGGTAAGCTGTTAGTGAGTCCCAATTAGGGTCATTTCATTTATATTATTAAAGCTCAGGAGAAAAGCATGAACATTACACAATCACATTTCTTCTATTCAATAAATTAAATACTGTAACTAGGAAAACAGGGTAATATAATTGACTATATAAATATTCAAGGCCAGAATCCAAACAAAAGTTCATAGGGATGATTTTAATTATTATAATTTGCAAATAGATGATACCAGCTGACAGGATAAGTACTATATAATGATACCAGAGAGTATTAATATTTGTAATAGAGGCTGATTATGAAGTATATAGGAAGAATGAAGAGGTCTGACCCAGCAATTTTAGACCTCACAGTAGAGATTATGCATGATTGAAAAGAATGGCTATGTACTATACAGCATATATCTTCAGCTTATAGGAGTATGAAAAAATATAGGTATTAAAACAACAATGATCATAATGATGAGACTTGCAACTGGTCAGGAGATATTTAACAAGCGCTGATGGAAAACAGTTGGGTCTATAAAAAAGTGATCAACAAGAAAATATCTATCAAGGAGATATGGTGTAAAAAAAATGTTGGCGTTGCATACATAAAAATGCTTATATATGATGATGATGATGATGTTTTTAAGTGGAGCCTTAAATTGGATATTCTCAAATGTAGAAATGTTAGTGCAAAAGTAATCAAGGAATGAACAACTATCACACAAATCCAGTTTCGTTTTATGCCAGAATATAAAACAATAAATCATATATTTCATCTGTGCCAATTATTAGGGAAATATTTAGAAAGCAAAATGCACATACATTTCACAACTGAAAAATGTATTTGCTTAGGTTTCAAAACAATATTACAAATAAAAGAAATCAAGTAGAAGATAGAAAGTAAAGTTGTAAATGAATGCAAAAGAATATGACAAATAGTGTAAAATTAAGTGGTAACAAGGAATTTGGTATAAATCACAAAACAATCTAATTTTATATTAAAAAAAAAAAATTTTTTGCAGGTTTTAAAACCTGATAACAAGCTTCAGATAGAGAGGAGATAATTCTGAGTTACATAAGAAGTTTGAAACACGTATATGATAAATTTAAGGCATAAGATTGATGGGATTAATAATTTTAGGTGGTGATGTATGCTAGAAAGTGATATAAAGCTTTCACAACAAGATAGACTAATGTGTAAGTAAGAATTTAATATTATATAAGCAGCGGAAATGGTTACATCATTTCATGCAACAAAGTATCAACATTTTCCCTGTTTCAAAAGAAGTGATAAAACAGCACAAAACAAAACAAAAGGTCCAAGTTTAGAGAACTTCAGTTATGATGATAATTCAACCAAAATTAATGGACACATTGTGAAATTTTTATAATATTAGTGTAAGGGACAGTGATATTATAACACATAGAGCTTGCAGAGCTAAGAGAATTTTTGGCTTCACAAAGAATGGATGGATACAATCTGTATGTTATAATGAAGTAATGGCATTAGGTGCTGCTAGCAAGAGTGAATATTCAGATATATGATCAAATTATAAATGTATATGATGAAAGATTATCTAGAAATATAGGAAACAGTTTAGTATGGTTTTGCCTAGCCTATTACAAATGGAAAAAGTGTTGGGGTTCACAAGAGAAATGAAAAATATTAGGTCAACATATCTCCAATGTAGTAAAGCATCTAATTATGTATATAATATATATACTGATAAAATCGATTCTTTGTATAGACTTAAAAACAATGTTTGTGAACAGCTGGAATCAGCTGATGCCAATAAATTACTGGTATTCATTGATCCTGAAAGGATGGAAAGTAAAATCAAGTTAAGAGTGAATGAGTTTAAAACTAAACACATCTTAGCCAGTGATCTAAAGCATATTTATCACCCTAATAACAATAACTCCAGTAATAACCATTTTTTGAAGGCAAATGTCTGAGGGATAAAATTAAAAAAGAATGGAACAAATTAACAATATATTAACCATAATTTTTTTTAATCATTTCTAATCAATGACATCATCATCATCATCATTTAACATCCATGTTCCATACTGGCATGGGTTGAATGGTTTGACAGGATCTGATGTGCCCAAGGACTGCCTTGAGCTCTAATGTCTGCTTTGGCATGGTTTTTAAGGTTGGACGCCCTTCCTATTGCCAACCACTTCACAGTGTGTATCACACTATCATACTGGATGCCATTGATCACTACTCTGGGAGAAAAATTTCTATAGAATGAACCACAATGAATTGGAGATCTATGTCAAGTCTTTGTTAGAGGTGTACCTTCAACTGTTTTTGCATGTAACATTTTACTGTAGGCACAAAGCTACAAAATTATGGGTGTCAAGTAAGGAAGTAGTCAATGAAATTGACCTTCATATATTACTGGTACTTTATTGACTGTTGAAATTTGAACTCGGAATGTGAAGGGATAACTAAATATTACAAGGCATTTTGTCCAATGCTACTATTTCTACTATTTTTCTATTAATAATTATTTCAAATTTTAGCACATAGCCAGCAATTTTAGGGGGAGATTTGTCAATTACATTGACCCTGGTGCTCAGTTGGATGAAAGGATGAAAGGCAAAATCAACCTCAGAGGGCCTAATAATAATCTCTGATGTAGGCACTGGTGCTCAAATTTCCAAAAGGAGCACAGTTATAAATCTAAACCAGTACTTGACTGGTACTTTATTTTATTGACCCAGAAGGATGAAAGTATAATCAACCTCAGCAGAATCTGAGTTTAGAATGTAAAAGGATGTAGCAAAATACCATGATGCACTTTTCTGATGCTCTAACAATTCTGCCAACCCAACATCTTGCTATAATGAATAATGCAAAGAAATAACAAAGCACAATGAATTTCATAGTGAGACATATTTGACATGATTATGGAGAAACACTGGATAAAGTAGTAGTAATAGTAAGGCAGCTACAATTAAGATTATGTAAAAGTCATAATAGACAAGAAAAAAAGACATTCTAATAAATGAAATGAGGTTAGGTGAAGAGATAAATATTAAAATTGATACAACAATGGTATAAAAAGAAGCCATTGAGTAAACTTGATTGGACTGTATTATTATTAGATTCTTAATCTCTTCTGAAAGAACTTTAGTGGATATGAGCCATGTACTTTTGTTTGGTAATAAAATATTACCATATTGTCCCGTTCATTACATATGAACAATATGTGTGTAACTGTAGTTTTTGTCATTCTTTCAACTGTATTCAAAATCTTCATTGTTAGATAAAAAAAAAACAAATTGTTACATACTTGAACATAAAAAAGCGAGAAGAATATGTTAACTTCTGCTGTGCAGCATACATTTTTAAAGATATATCTAATAATTAATGTTGGAATAACGTGCTATATATCTGTTATTACATATATTTCTCAACTTATAACAATAATGTACATTTATCAATGTATAATAATAATGTTTATTCATTAACATATAATAATGGCAAATGACTTTTTTTTAATCCAATAGTTAAATGCCAAAGTAAAGAAAGAAATAAAGTTAATTTCAATTAATTCAAATGATTCCCTTCCTTAGAGTCACGAAATAGTTGAAAAGATAACAAAATGATGTTGGCAAATGATAAAATTGATATATTACATAAATAGCTATTATGAAAATACTATATGTTAACTGGTGAGGAAGAAACCAGAAACAAATAGAAAAAAATTCAATCTAAAATGCCATAAAATTGCCAAAACAGGAACATAGAGAATAAATACAGCAAATAGCAAAATATTTCATTAATAGAAAAAGTGATATAAGGATATTTGAAACAGATCAATTTTTTTCTCTTTTTATTTTTTGCATCTATCAGTAACAAGTTGTTCATAGGCAGTGAAGTTTTCAGAATGAAGAAATGATATAAAATCATCATTATCATCACAATCATTCAGCTAATCAAATATATTTCCCTGGTTACGTGAAATTTTTTTAATTCCATCTAAAAGTACAATAAAAGACACCTAACCCTGTACATGAAATAAAATACACATTCACACATGTAATACTTATATTGTCAGTAGTACTCAAGGTTTGATGTGGTCAATTCATCAGAGACCAATGTACTTCAAGTAATATAACAACTCATTTGTAAGCCTGATTACATGAGCCATTATCTCATTATTATTTTTGCCAGCCATCATGACTATGTTGCTCACTTCTCAGAGGCTCTGTTATGCAGCCACAATCATGCAATACAACTTATTTCAATAATATCAGTAGCTAAGAGTGGGCCAAAAGTCATGTGCAGATTAATGAAGGCAAAGCTGTATTTTATACTTCTATCTAACCAGTTATCCACACATTTATAATCAATAAAATATATTACTAACATAACCAGGAAACTATTAATTTTATTAGAGAATAAGAAATGGAAAGTTGTGACACTTATTCATTTCCCCACAGCATTAACAATAAAAGCACAGTGGTTCTCATTATAAACAGAAGCTTAATAGAAATAGCTAAACTATATATTTACGTGTAATTGCTGAAATATTTATGACATCGAAAATGAACATTCTGTAACATTTCCAATAGCATGCATTTAACACTACCCTAATGCATTTATGTAAAAATATGATAAATTAGCATCACATATGAAAAGCAAAAATGCAATAAAGTGAGATAATGCCTTGCAGCAGAATAACAAACTGAACTAGATAATTAATTGGTTATACAACTCTAGACTACATTGATTGAGTAGGTTACAGGGTCTTTAGTGGTATTCTCCCACCAGCTCATTGATAGATTTGCACTCCTAACTCCTACATTTACGGATTATCACACCTATTCATACTTTTCCTTTTCCCACCTTTCAACTGATCTCTTTTCCTATCTTTATTCATTTCACGTTTCTGTTTTTTATTTTGTGTCACATTACTCCCCATTTTTAAACTATTTTTTCTTCCCCCCCCCCCCACCTACTACTATTCTACAGAAAGGTTCAATACAATAGCACAAACTAATGTTTGGAATTTTAGCAAAATACATACAAGCAAAGTTATAAATCAGTCTACTGGTTAGTGAATGTACAAGGTCACCAATCTACAGTGTTCTGTTATTCCTTACCCCTTGTCAAAGAATATTAATGGGATGGGTCTTCAAGCAGAGACTAAGTGCCAGATAATTAGGGATCTGCAACTGGATGCAACTCCAACAGATAATCTTCTATTCTCCAATCTTAGAATTAATGAAATTTTCTCCGAGCTTTCTTGCTAATACCAGCTATTTTAGATTTGTAACAGTGCTTGGAATCTAAAACATAATTCTGATATCCAATACTGTAACATGTCATAGTGATGTGTGGTTTTGAATTTTAACCCCACACAAGTCATAATTAATTTTAACCTTTAATTACATTGGAGTTAATCAAATATATTTAAATACTAACATAAAGGATTGAAAATCACACTAAAGCCAAATGAAATTTAGCAGCTGTTCTTGATGTTTAATGAAACTGTTAAATGTATTATAGATATGTTCACAGATGAATAGAGTAATCAATCAACAACAGCAAAATACGAATCTAAAGGTTAAAGGCTTATAGTCAACATTATAAAATTGCTTATAAATGGTTTCCAAATCAATTATCAAGATAAATGCTAGCTACACAATAAGATACTATATCAAATGGAATAACACACTGGGTAAAAAGCAGCTGATTTGTGGATGTATGTATAGAGTTATATATCAATATTGTTTCACACATTATGTCAGCATATTAGCATTATTGTTAGGTGGTCGATACATCATGCTTGCAATGTCTTCATATTCCAATATTACAAAGTCTAAATTAAATGACCTTAGAGTTAATTAAAGCTACAAATCTGGCAAGATTTCAGTGATGTGAGTGTTGCTAAGTATTGCTAGCATAAAATTCTCATTCAGAACAAAAAAAAGTCTATAAATTTATAAAAATCACTTAATGTTGAACCTTCAAAGTTTAATTTAGGGGAGATTCACTGGGTTTTAGTTCAACTGGAAAATTGAAATGACAAGGAAATGTGCATTCACATACTTTTATGTAGTAAATAGCTATCTCTGAACCCTATCATCATCTTTCCATCATTGATACATCTACTGTATTTCTTCATGCTATTTGTCAAGCCATTTGGATTTCAAAAAACAACTTCCAAATGATTAGAAAAAAGTAAACAAAAATAAGATAAAATAAAACAATGATAATTAAACATTGTATGTAGGAATTCACCATTTAAGGAAAGTGAGTAAATTAAATGGAGATTGCAAAGAGGCTGTAAAGTTATGTAGCAAACAATTCTTTTGAACTTACAAGTGAGAGATCAATAGTCCAGCACCTTAAACCTACAGCTATTGAAAAGCAGTTCATTTCATCAATTATATCTATTTTCTCAGTTGAAAAGATATGTTTTATCTAAATTGATATTATATTCAATATCTAAATCTATATATTAGGTAAATTCAATATTTTTGTAATATAGCTAAAACATATTTTAGAAACAAATATCAAATTAATGAAAATATGCTTAAAAACAAAACACTTTTTTTCTACTTAAATGGAAAAATGATGTTGTGTGTATGTGTGTGTGTGTGTGTGTGTGTGTGTGTGTGTGTTACACAAATAAATGATATATTATGATGTAGTCTGGTGAATAGTAAGGAAATTACGTGTATGCTTGTGAGAGCCATACAAGTCATATATAGAAATACTGCCAACAAGGTATGAATTAATAATGGATTCAGCAAGGAATTTAGCATACCTTTACATATCCACAAGGGTTTGATTCTCAAACCTTTCCTGTTTATTGTAGTTCTCTAGGAAATAACAATAGAGTTTAAGACAAGCCATTTGTAAGAGTTCCTTAGCAATGATCTAGTTCTTATAGCTACTGAAGATTTAGAAAAGAAATTCCAAATGAGGAAGTAAAATCTAGAATGAAGAGGCATCGAAGTAAACTTAGCAAAGATAAAAATTTTAATAAACAAGAAAGAGAAGACTCTACTGTCATTTATAAAAATGGCCATGTTCAATATGGAGAAAAGGAGTAAAAATCCACATGGTGTACCATAGATACATGCTCTGGAGGTGTAACATTGGTATACATGAACAATGGAAAACAAATGAGCTAAGGAATTAGATGTAGTATGCTACAGAGAAGACTGAGCTAGGACAGGCATACAATACTTATGGAGGATGAAATTAAGTAAAGAAGTGCCAAGCAATCTAAATGGAAGGAACCTGTAGAAGACTGAGGAAGGTATGGTGATAAAGTAGTGAAAACTGATCTCAGGAAACTGAACCTCATAAGGAGTTGTGGTAAGTAGTGAGGTGCTCTGTTTGAGAAGATCCATCTAGTCCAAGCAATCATGAAAAAAATGATCATAAAAATGGTGATGATAGTGATAAGCCATATGCATGCTAATCTTGTAATTAACAGTTTAAGAACACTTCCCTATTTTTCTTTCAGATTGCATTTGGAATAGCAATGTCATTACCTGTTGATGACAGCATACGATTTGGTTTACTTTCCACAACTTGTGTACCAGGAGGTGGTTTGGGACTAAGTATCACGTCTGTCACAGAAGGGGAGATGAGCCTCAGCATAAGTATGAATGTCATCAGTATGGTAGCAATGTTGGGTAAGTATTACTAAACATAAATACATATAGCTTATCATAATATAAAGTTCCAATATAAACTAAATATAAATTTCACCAAAAAATTAAACAAATCACCATATATATATAGAAAATGTAAGATCTTACATTTGATCTCCCAGAATGAATAATTTATGTTTATTCTCATTGGAAACTACAATTTATAAAGCCCCACCCCACATCCATTCCCCAGTTCTGATTCTCCCACACATTCCTTGAGGATCCATCCAATTACCTCATCACCACTATTTTTTCCCAGCTCCACCCAATCATCTCCACTTCTAAATTCTGAGTAGCCAAGTAGCTCCTTTACAGCAAGAAACCTGTTCCCCTTTGGCCCCTTCCCTTATACTTTAATCCCTCATTTCCTAGTATAAAGCCACCTCTCTTTGGGTTTGTAATCTTGCAAGCTGCATGATGTCCTCACTATGTTGGTGGCATTAAAAATAAAAGCACTTAGTATATGTTGTAAAGTGGTTGGCATTATGAAGGGTATCTAGCCATAGAAACTATGCTAAAGGAGATAATGAAGCATGATGCAGTCCTTTGACCCATCAAACTGTTTAACTCATGTCAGCATGGAAAATGGACATTAAATGATGGATGCTATATTGAGCATGACACCCCAATTCATACATTTGTTTCAAACAGAAAATTACAAAGAGCTTTGAATTTAAATGTTATCATAAAAAACTTTTCCCTAAATGAACAAAAATTTATAGAAATGAAGAAAATGTATTAAGTAGGAAAGGCAAACCTAGTTTATTACCAGTTTAACACCACCAACTGGGCCCTTTGGATGTCTTTAACAGAGTTGATACTGTTGTAAGCATTTGGACCAAGTCTACAGTCTAAGGATAAATGTGTTGCATTTATCTTTAGAAAGATGGATCAATTGTTATTGCCAGAAATTGATAAAAGAATGAAGTTTAACTGGAAATATAATGAGATAAATAAAATTCAATATGAAAGATATCAAATTAAGTGCAAAAGAATAAGATTCTTTTAATGTAAACACAGATGTTTTAATTGCCAATAATTGTGTAATGTTGACTCTTCATTTACATATTAGTCAGTATTTGTTAAAAATAATTTATTTCTTTGATTCACTAGTGTTTTATAAAGATCTAATAGATATTTGATTAAAATACTGAACTTATGATTGCCATAACATACTTCAGACAGTTATAGTCAATATAGCTCAGGCAACAAAGAGCATAACTACTTCTCCAAAGAAAAAAGAAAATACAAAAAAAAAAAGCAAAAAAAAACATGGCATATGTTCAAATCTAACATAAGAATTTTGTTGAGTTTGGAAACAAAATTTTCTGTGCGCATATCTTGTTTTAGTGACTGGTGATATCACATTGGTGTGAAAGCAATTAAGTGACAGAGAATACTCAGTACTGTTAAAAAGAGCAGAGTAAAAGTTTTTCAGAGCTGAGTCTGTAAGAATCATTACCCAGAAGTTTTTATTCTCAATCCTCAGGTGATTGGTCTTTTGGTGCTTGAAAATTTTTTTTTTTATATATAACACATCAGTTGGATCCATTTGGACCATGCTGAAGACTCAGTTATACACTTATACATGGAACCAGAAATTCTTACCAAGTGTAAACAAGTGTAAGAATCTATAAAAATTTGAAGAATGAGGTGACCTATTGAAATGATTTTTGATAAATTTGTATGAAAAATTCTCTTGAAGGAGCCTGTAGTGAACTATTGAATACACACAAATGTAGAAAATGCATACATTTGTACATGTGTATATGCCCATGTGTGTCTAAGGTGAATCTCTTTGAGTCAGTAGATTATTTTTTTTTAATGAAAACTTATTCTACTACTGATATGTAAAACAATTATATGATATATAAACATTATTGGAATTAAATATTACTATTCTTGCATAAATACTCATATTTTAAAATGTAACAGTTAACAGAGATGAACCAAAGTATATTACTGATGTTTTTTATCTATGGATCCCAGTTTCACGAAAGGCAATTCTAGCAGAATTGGAACTCAAGATATTAAGCTGTCTAGCTCAGCTCTCTTCTATTTGTGTTCTCATTACAGAAATAAACTACATTAAAATCAGATAATAGTTTTGAGGAAAATATTTATGAATAAACATGTTTTGACAAAATAAGACACTTAAAAATTGATAATTTAGGAGTCTTACAACTGCAAGACTTTAAACTGTTAAACTCAATATTATCTTATTAACACTTATATGACAATTTAGCTGGTCTTTTTACTAGAAAGAGGGGCTGAATATACATATATTCTCTCCATTGAAATTTAGGTATAGCATTTTAACCAAATAACAACCTTATTCTTTTAATAACTTTGAAAAAAATACTTGTTTTCTTTAGTGTAGAGACATCAGTGGGCTTTAAAATCTACGGAAATATTGACAAAAATTTATTTTTATTCTAAAATAGGGAAAGGAAAAATGGTTGGAAAATGAAACTCAATGAAAAATGGGAGGAAATTTAAACATTTCTATAATGGTAACTGAAATATTTAATGAAGTAGCTAAACCATGTTAAAACATGTACTTGAAGGGAATCTATTAAAAAAAAAAATCATTTTATTCTATCCTATTCCTCTATGTAACAGAAAAATTCAGCTAATTTTTTCCTATGTATAATTGGAACAAATAAAGCAATAAAAGGCAATGTATATATATATTAAAAAAAAGTACAGATAGTATAATTTCCAAAAGTTACACAAAGTAAATGTTTTAAAAAGATCAATAGCTTCCATTTTGATTTTAAATATGACAACATAAAAAAGTAAAGAATGCTTGGAATTTCTCTCTTTATCTCATTCAATATGAACATGTGTATAAGCGCATGCATACTTAGATACATTTCTTACATCTGTTAAGTAATTGAAAACTGACGATGATGACGATAATAATACTGATGCTACTAATAATAATGTTGAAACCAAATGAAACCATATATTAGTTTATATAGCAACCAAATGAAAGAAAATAAATTTACAGCTGTTAAGCCACAAAAATGGGAAGGCAACAGTGAAAGGCATATTCTTTGATTTCTACATTAAAATTATTCCAAGTTTATATCATGGGGTACACAAACAGCTGTGGATTGCTAAAAAAATGAAACATTGACATGTTTTGATGAGAATAGAATATTAATGTTTTCTGCCCTTGCATTTTCCCATATGAAGTCATCTGAATTAGCAGCAGATGGAACATTCTGGAGATTGCAATTTTCTAACCCCTGCTTTTTAAGACATATCAATGTAAGGTATCCTATCTAAAACTAAATAGTTAATACAAATAAAGGCAGAAAAGATCTACAAGTTGTAATAATTTAGTTCAAATGAATTCATTGGACACATACAGGTGAAGAGCAGTTAAAACAAATTTGTTATTGGATGAAATTCAACATACACACAACATCTATTTTATATAAATATGAAATGCTTGCAAAGTTTTTCTTGTATCTCATCAAAAGAAACGTCATCATGTGTGCCACACTGTGCAAATAAAACAAGTTTACAGTAATTTAACCCTTTCATTACCAATCCAACTGAAACCGGCACTGGATCTGAGTACAAATGTCTTGTTTTCATAAGTTCTGAATTAAAATCTTCTACCAAACCTTAGTCACAATTTATGTTCCTAACACTAGCTAAATGATAACTAAGTTATTTTACTAAATTCTTTGTTATATCTAAAGTAATTGAAAGAAACACAGAGCATCTCAAAATACAGTAATGAAAGGGTTAAATAGAATAAACAGAGTGAGGTGTCCACAACATTACTGGTTAATGGTATTTTCTCCATTTAATATTTCTATAATTCACAAATTCTATGCCCCACTGTATTCAATTTAGTTAACTATAGATGTTACACCATGTCACAGATGGAAAACATGATAATTTTTCACACATATATATAATATTTCACATTAAACAAGCAATTCTCTTACCACTACTTCAGCAAGTGTGGTAAAGTCTATGCTTTACTAAGGAGGTTTAATAAAAAGGAAATACATCTGTAGTTGTCTTTGTATGTGCCAAAATGGTATTAGTTATTGAGCCAGTGTTGTCTTTTCCTTAGTGCATGAATATTCTAATTAGACTTAGAACTTTGATGCTCATTTTATTAAAAATGTTAAAATTAACTTAACTATCATCTGTGTAACTGCTAGGTCATTCAGTAGACTACTTTTCTGTGTTAAAAAAAAAACTTAACCTTTCATCCATCTAGCATTGATATAATAAATAACAGAAGCATGGAGAGAGAATTAGATAATAAAAGAAATTTTTACTATTTAATATAAAGAGTTGATGGATTATCATTAAATGTTCAATTAATTTATTGTCACAAATGTACTGGATCACACTTCCTCCAACAACAACAAAAACATACTGATAAGCATAATTTCAATTATATTCTACTTAATATGTTTTAAGGTGATAATTGTTTTGCTCGATACATGCAAGAGGATTATAGCAATATATTTTTTTAATAAATTCCTATTTGTAAGGTTCATAATCATCTCGAAACATAATCATTACTTATCTTAGGCAAGTATAAAATCAAGTTATATCATTTAATCAGATGTTAGGTATACAGTTCTAAAAAAAAACAAAAAAAACAGAGAAATAGAAATAAAAGAAAACCACCAAACGGTCAATTATGAGACTTATGCACTGTCTGAGGCAATGAAAGAACTTTTATGCAGTTGCTCAACCTAACAGAAATAGCAGCAAAATCATCCTCAGATTTTACTCACCATCTTGAAAAAGGACAGGATGGTCTTTATTGGAAAGCTTTTGATCATAAATTTGCTTAACAAGGATGGTGTGAGGCTAAATAACAACAATAACATCAAGCTAATTTGTCACCTTGTAGCAAATTTTGGTCAATTCTGCAAAGAATAGTTTCCTATGAAAATAACAGGAATCGAAATTTGTCTCCCGAGTAGAATCCATTCACTTCAGTCAGGCTTTCCAATGCAAATAGACCCTATTTTTGATTGAGGGGACCAGCTTCTATAAGCAGGTAGATAACTTATTTGACTGTGAATGTTTCACTTTGATTAATCACAATTTCAATAAATATTGAGACAGAAAGAATTAATAAAAAGCAGAATTTATGAAGAAATTGATGAAACAACAAAGACACATCTATTCATGTATATTTATAGTGACTAAGAATACAAGTAACATAAAATATAACTGATATTCACATATTTCATATGATGAAAATGATATTCATATGATGAGAATGAAATAGTATATCATAATTTAAAAGCAAGTGAAAATTATTATGTATATAAAACCCAATTTTCAAATGGTAGAGTAATAAAGAAGCACTAGGAAGTGGAGGAAATTAAAGAGATTAATGCACAAGACAAAAGAAATGGACACTGCCACTAAACAATATGGTATGTGTATGCTGACAGGTAAATGGCAGTGAAAAATGTAGCTTTCTGGTTTGTTGAGAATTATGAGCAGTTTTTCAAAAAAAAGAAAAATGATTGAAGATGATGATGGTGAGGATACTAATTCGCTATTAACTCTTAAAATTATTTACAATTTTATTTAACTTTAATGCAATGCTACTTTTATATGGCATAAATTCTAATACACTATCATATATAAGTTTATAATACATTTTGTCCATACTTTTTGAAAATTAAATATTAAAGGAGCACATTATTCATGAGAACTAAATGTTATCCATTTTTCTAGTTAATACATGGTCTTATTCTGGATGATGTAATTGGAAAGAAAATTATATTGTTCAAGCTAAGTGATGTGCAATGAAAATTTTAAATCATCATAATGTTGTTTCATTATTTTATGACAGTAATAATACATTAAATGTTCTTTATATTTCATAAGTATTCCCACATCAAAAATTGTAGTGATCATGGATCTTTCCAGTTTTACTAACACACACACACAAATGATTAACAAGTAAAATGTAAAACTAAAACAGAAGCAATAAAAGTATGAAATGCATTTTGTTTCTGTCTATACACTGCTACATATCAGCCTAAGTATAATTACTGCTATAAGAACATATACTTAGAATATTGTGTTTCAATAAGCTGCTATAATAGAAATCATTAAAAATATATACAATGTGTATAAAAATATCTCTTTTTATACTATTAAATGATTTTTGCTTTATATGCTAAACGAAATACATTGCATAGTTGAAAACAAAATTGTCAGATCTTGAATGCCTGATGTTCAAAGCATAAGAATCCAACAAACATTTTATAAAAAAAAAAAAAAATCATAGTAAAAAAATTAGAGGGTTTTGAGAAATCCATTCTTAAATGTTTGTTCTTTTGTTACAACACATAGAACATTGCGTTTTCTCTTGTTTATGTATATCATCAAAACCAAATATAACAGAAACATCATGTGATTTCCACAATGTTGACTTTATGGTAGGTATACTTTTATGGTCTATTACACTGATAAAGTTCAAAGGTCACCTTCAAAATTATTTTATTTTGTTTTGAATTTGTCAACTTCCCAATATATTTTATACAGTAGTTATGATAAATCAGATAAACTCTTTTTCCATAAATTATAATACTTTAATGAGTCACTGCATCTTATAGATAGGGTATATTTTTCTGGGATTTCATTGTTCATAATTTCGGTGCACATAATACATGAGTATGTATTATAAATGAATAAAGTAATTTAAACCTATTAAGAAAAAAAAAAGTGGCTTCTCTTGTAGTTCAAATATTCTGAACTAGTTTAAAAGGAATACATACTTTATCAATATTGATATTTAGGCTATACTGTTTATCAGCAAATAAGAGTTGATTCACTAACTTCTTACATTTCAAATTTAAAAAATGAAATTTAGTTTATTATGAGTGCATAAACAATACTCATACTAATTCGAATTTTAAAAAGCTATAGATTACAATATATTATGATTGCTTTTATACAAAATTCTTGTGTATATATTTATTTATAATTATATTGGGATAAATTCTCACACCTAAAACAGGTGTGAGAAACTTATCCCAAAAGGACCATAGAAATTTATCAACTTTTAATTTTATTTTCTTTACTGAGATTTTAACCAGAAAAATTATTATTATAACTGGTTTGTTGAAAACAGAATCTGTAATCCATAGGTACAAACTAAGATGGCTTAAAAAAGAAATTTACTACAGACTCATTCACACAACATTTTTATGTATAACTAAAAACCACATGTATGCTAATTGCTGTAACCTAAGATTGGTTATGTCTCCCACACTCATTAACCTACTCACTCTTACTTCTAACAATACACATTTCAATGCAGATGACTACTACTCTTCATTTCTTCTTAATCTTCTACATCACATCTGGAGCAGGACTGAAAAGAGAAACCTCAAAACCTACTTTGATAGCAACATTTCAATCTATATTTCCACACCAACACCAAGACAACTGTTGCAAACATGAAAGACAAAGTTTCTATCATATAACTGAAGTTTCCAAAATTGTTACAAAAGTTATACTTTACAATCTCTGATGCCGACCTTATATGTATAATGTAACAGTACAACTCTGTTGTATTCTTTCACCACAACTTTCTCTCACTCTTTATTCCTGTTTCTGTTGTACCTGTATTTCAAAGGGCCTTGTCACACTCTATGTCATGCTGAATCTCTCTGAGAACGTTAACGGTACACATGTCTGTGGAGTGCTCAGCCACTTGCACGTTAATTTCACGAGCTGGCTGTTCTGTTGATCGGATTAACTGGAACCCTCATCATAGTAACTGACGGAGTGCCACGATAGACAACATGCCCCCATCAAAAGCCATTCTATTAATTAGAAAAGATTCGTTAATAAAGATGCTACAAACATTGGCTTACAGATACTTTTTTTTTGCCTCTCTGACTCTTGTACCACTATTACAAACCTCCAGCTCTGATAAATTAGCTATCCCTTCACCCAAGCCAATCTGACATAGCTCCTCATGTTATTGTCTCACCTTCCAGAACCAACACTAAACACTTTTCCTAATTATTTCTCACACAAGTGCATTCATCTAGAATAACCTTGCCACACACATTTTTCATGATCATGTCAACCTTTAAATGTTCAAGCTGAACATTAATCACATCAATCAAGTTTGAGATGACCTGCAAATATTACAACACTTATCCTCCACTGACTAAATACTGAGAGGTAAATAACAAAATACCAGTGAACTTAGTTGTAAATTGATTCAGGAATATCCATTTTGGCATAGAGACCATAGTGGTATTTCTGTTTGAGTGCTGCTCTGCCACCTATGTACAGCATTTTGGTGAAACCAATATGAGACAGACAAGGGTGTGAACATGGTTGATTACAGGTGTAAGAAGTTATAAAGATGTAATATTTTTTAATAGATTAATATATGTTTGCATTTTTTAATCTTCAAGTTTCATTGTTAACTTTACTAATAATAGGTTTTTTTCTTCAAAAATTATAATTTTATTAAGAAATATTTTTGTGAACTTTTCATTTATAATCTTGCTTTAAATATAATTAACTTATAGTTATTATTGAATTAAAACCATGATTTACTAAAAAATAAAATAAAAGCTTACAGTTTTCATTCTATAACAACAAACAATACTAACATAACTTCTGTTTCTTACAGGGACAGCTCCTCTTTGGATATTTGTACTAGGACAGTACTTTTTACATTTAGACGCACACAAAACCATTCCTATTTACCACATTGAAGTGTGGTTGGTGTCAGTCTTCGTTGCCTATACAGGAGGGATATTAACAAAGTATTTAAAACCAAATGTGGCAGAAGCAATATTGAACTGGATAATCAAACCATTGCTATTACTTATGTGTATTTTATTTATCACCCTTGGTGTCTACATTAATATGTATGTATGGAACATATTGGACATGTATATTATATTAGGATGTACTCTATTACCAGTAACGGGTTGGGTTCTCGGATTTTTTCTAGGCTTGATATTCCGTCAAGATGGGCCAATTTTAGAAGCTCTCTCTCTCGAAACCTCAAGCTTTAACAATCTGATAACAGTAGCAGCTTTACGTTTTTCTCTCTCAAGCAGACCTGGGGATTTGTCATCAACTGTACCGTTTCTTGTTATTTTTACAACTCCTGGTATTTACATAGTATTATCCCTAATCAAATCTTTACGGCTTTGCATCATTAACTATTTACAAGAACGAAGACAAAAACAAGTTAATCGACAGTTTAGCATTGTTTCAGGAATAATTAACCAGGCAAATATTACAGCATTATCAGCTCCTTTATTTATATCTGATATCTTGGATGATGAAGACAGTTCTGATAATAAAGAAAAAGTGACAGTTTTATGAAGTTTTCTTAAGGTCTTTTTAAGAGAAGAGAAATAAATCTGCAACACTAAGAAACATGCATTGGAATGAGACTTTGATGATTTAGAGTATCAATTATACCAGCCTACAATGGCAATGGTGCCAAACATAGGATTAAGTGCCAACAATGTAAATCTGGCAAGAGGTAATTTGATTCAAATGAAGAAAGAACCTTACTACAATCCAATTACTGGTACTCCAATTGACAGTTTCTTGGTTCACATGTTAATGGTGGTAAAAATAGCAGCAATGTGTTGCTGAAGTTATGAGAATGTCAAATATTTTTTAGTCTTTATAACAATAATACAATCACTAACAGTCTATTATACTGGATGGTTATAAAGACAGTTATATAGAGAAAATAATTCTGTATAACGAAATATAAAAAATTGAATATGTTCCTTAACTGATTTGAGCTTATATTTAGGTATGAATATAAAGTGAAATAGAAAGTAACTTATACTTTTAAATTTATGATTATGTTTTTAACTTCAATAACTGAAAAAAACATCAACAAATAATATTAAAGTAGATTTGATTTCCATTCGAAACATACATCGTTGGAGAAAAGTCATTTATACATTCATTGTATAAATCATGAATATTTTTATAAATTTTGCTGCTTAAATTTTTAAAAATTCTTTCCCATCAGCTTTGCAATTAGACATTAGCATTCTAAATAGGAACTTTTTTTTGAAGCAAACAAATTTCAAACTGAAAGTTAATGACAGAGGCAAATGTGGTGGTGTTTTGAAAAGTACTTTTTGTGTGTGGAATGATACGCACAAAGATGAGTGCTGTTAATGCTTTACAACTCATTTTATGTAGTATTTGCTCTTTGAAATATAATGAATGTATAAATTGATAACAGACAAGTAGCTAAACATGTACATTAGAAAAACATGTACATTAGAATACACACCGAAGGGGAAGAGTAGCAGCCACTTCCCAATACAATAACCTTTTATTTATGTTGTCAGTCTCATCTTGTAAGGATGAGAATTTGTTTATATAATCCTTGCCTAGAATACAGGTAAAACCATTTGATAACTTTCAGTCTCAAGACATGACAATGTCAAACATAATTAATATTGATCTATAATTATCTTCATTTTAGCTGTAAATACAAAGAGTAATAGGGATTGAAGTAGATTACTAGACTGTAGGCAGCAAATGTATATAACAAGTAGAATGGTAAAGTTTGTAAATTGTGTTTTTGTAATAAGGTAAAATTCAGAATTTGACAAAACTAATTGGCAAAACTTAATCCAAAAAACTTTGCAGATGAATAATTTCAGTGAGCTGCTTTGCAATGGGAATCGAAAAATTTAGTATTTTAGACACTCATACAGTGGGAGAGAAAATAAAGAAGCCCAATACCAATTGTGAATGATAAATGAAAGAAATAACAATGGATTGATACAATAGTGTGGAAGAGAAAGAGCAAATGTGAGTAGTGTGGGAGGTGGTGTATACACACTTCTACCTCCCTTTGCAAGACATTTTTTTTTTGTCTTTATAATTCTGACAACTCACTGTTTTAAACATGCTTCATTTTCTCAAATCTAATTCTTTAATTCTGACTGCTAACTCATTCCCTTTTTCTTCTCTCCCTTTAAAAAAATTTTTTTTTTTTACATGTTCCATTGCCTCTGCTACTTTCTATCTCACCTGAACTAGACCTCAATATCTCCCACTTCAACTGACCTTACTTTTGTTACAAACTTTGACCACCTGTTCCTGCACACTTTACTTCTTCTCATGACATCCAGCTTCCACATCACATATTGGCTCTCTCTTCCTGTCTCTCCATTTCCAGTGTCTACATTATTCATTCCATTTCTTATTTGTGATTTTGTGACCATGGGATTAAGGCTTCATTATTCTCTCAATATTAAAAAAAGGGCAAATATTTTTCACTCCGCACAGCAAATCAACTCACTGAAATTTATTTTACTTTTTACAAACCCTTTTGTGTTATCATAACCCTACAAAAATATATGACACAAATTGTGTTTTATTGATTATATAGTTTTAATCTTTTTAATCAAATAGATATTTTCTAAAAGATAATAATAGAAATATTAACAGAATGCAATATTTTGTGGAGCATTATCATAGATTGTGTAAATATTGTTGAACAAAAAAAAAAAAATGTCAGCTTTATTTCAATTTAAGACATTTAGAGGATTTTGTAAATCCAAAATAATTTCCTCAATAATTAATTACTCTGATCCACTTAACATTTTGCTGCTCATTATAAACACACTATTTGCATGATTTTGTTAATTAAAATGTTTAGATATTTATCATGAAATATAAAAAAAAAACTAAAAAAAATAAAAAAGCCAAAAACAAACTGAACATTGGTAAACCAGTTTCCACCAATTTGTTTTAAAATCAGACTAATTTAAATTACAGTTCAAGGTAAGTGCAGAACAAAACAGTTTACTTTGTCAAATCGAATAATTTGCCTTGTATCCCAACATTTTTTAAGTTGGAGAAAACTTAAATTATCAAGTACATTTACAAATAAAACACTTAGATTTTTTTTCTAGATTTCAAAATATATTCTCTATTAAACAGTTTCTAAGCTGTTGCTGCATAGTAATGTTTGTATTTAATATGAGGCTATTTTTTTAAAGTGAGTTCTGGTATATTCTTAATGTAAAATGCAATTTAAAGAATTATAGCCAGATTTTCACAAAGATAAAAAATATATAATTAAAATTAATTATATATTGTTGAGGTCAAATACAATGAAAATATTGGTCAGAAAATGTATTCATTTGTTCAATTAGAAGTTATCTGAAAGGCGCTTGTCACTATGTTAAAAAAAACCCGGAAAACTTGAAATGCTGTAGAAGTGATAAATTGAGCAGTTGGATTCTATTACATGAAGTAAGTAGTTGCTCATTCAAGTAAATTTCACATTATTTTAAACAAAGAAAAAAAAATGATGGAGAACAGATTTTTACCTCATCTTGAAGCCCCAAATGATGTTAGGGGCAGGTGCTAGAACTAATTAACAACTAAATAACATTTCCAGGGAGTAGCTAATATTCAAGCTGCCTTTGTACCTTTGCCCTACAGACAAATACCAATGAAACATCTCTATACACAAGTACATATATATACATTTAGGTGCACATATAGATACTTGTGCAGAGAGGTTACATACATTTGTTTGTAGACATGAATTGAGATATATTTTTTATGTGACAACACATTACTTTGTGTGATTCTATGTGTGCATATGATTATAGATAAGGTGGGAGGTATTTACTAATGAATGCTAAATAAAATATGTAGTATCTGATGAAAATGGCATATTGATCATAAGAGACACATGGTTTAATGAGTAAGTAATTTTCAAGAAATTCTGAAAGGTTAAAACTTCTGACAAATCTATGGCTATCATCAGGGATTACATTTACTACCAGAAACCAATAAATTAAAGTAACACATATCGAAAACAGATATCTCCATAAGTTTCCAGTTAAGGTAAGAAAACCAGATTTTTATAAAAATGTTTTCTTGATCATATTCTATTTCTTCCACATTATCAGAGATTTTATTTTAATTTATTTTGCCTTATTTGGCATTTCTCTTCCAGATTGTCTTTAAACATTTTGTTATTCCTTCTGATACTAACTGGAAACTTGTGTTATTTTTATTTTGTCATGTTTTTTTTAAAAATAAATTTGTTAGACAACTGTTAACTAAATGGAGGGAGAAAAAAAAACAAAAACAAAAAAACAACCTATTTTTTCATACTACAAAATGTGTTCAATTTTGTACGATTGTTAATTTGAAGTAAAATATTCCCTTGTTTATATGTTTTGAAAAAAATTATCAATAAACAAAAGCTGAAAAGATAACCTCTATAAAGTCCTTTGCTCATTTTACAACATACATAATCAGGCAGTGATTAAAATCTATTCATATTACTTGTAAAGGTGATTTTATATTAATTCATGCAGAATGATTTGAAGTATCCATATAGATTTTCAGCTTAGAGGTGTGTATGTCAACAAAAGTTGCAAATATAATTTGATTCCTCTCTAAGCTGTTGAAATTTGTTTAGTGTTGTTGTACAGTAAGTTACAGACTAATATATATATATATATATATATATATATATATATATATATATATATATATATATATATATATATATATATATATATATATATAAAGTTTTAATTAAAAGCAACAACTTCCACTAATTTACAAATTAAGAGACAACAAATATGTCTTTGTTTCAAATATAAACTTATATAATATAGGAGACAAGATGTACTTTTGGCATTCCATAATGAAAAGAAAAGGAAATGTTGCAATAGGTTGGTATGCCAAGATTAATTTGTAAAATTTTAATTACGACAAGAAACTGAGAGCGCAAAATACTTTTCTTAAAATGAACTTATATGTTCTTGACTTTTAAGTAAATAATAGAAATAATTGATTTCAAAATTAATAAGATTAACTTCTTAAAATGCTTATGTGAAATAAAAAGGTAAAATATGTATCATAAACTATTTAAATTATTTCAATGAGAACAAAATATATATTTCTGCTATTGTTAGTTTTGAATTTCCATAAAGCCAAAATAAATTTTGAAGTAGTTTTTCTGATGAAGTAATACAGTCTTTAAACAATAAACCTCACAGTATTTTATAGCTTATCCAAGAATCAGTTCTTTCCATAGCAAGAATTCTTTATAATTTCCATTTTTAAAACATATATATTCACAAAAAATTTTAAAATGCAACTAATTATTAACATGAAAATCACAAACAGTTCTACACAAGCATAGAAATTAAACTATTTATTGTAAATATAAAGTGATTATTGTTATGGAAACCACCCTCAAAAATATATCTCTAATTGCTATTTTCCCAAATGTCTTAAAATGTTTACATATGTATATATGAAATAACAAGATGGATTTGAGATAGGAGAGACACAGTATATATATGATTGATGAAATATTTTTGGAAAATCAAAGTAAAACATTTTGGGGTGTATACACAAATCTTTAAAATATGAAATATTGTCTATTATGTAAATGGCTTAACCAAAGGAAGCAGAACTGCATCTATAACCCTTTTCAGACCCTGGTGGAAGGAGGTTTTCCTCAGACCAGGCCTAAACACTAGTAACATGATGAACTCCACTAAAAGCAACACCCAAAGCCCAGGTGATTGTTCTAAACCAGCTGATTATACACATTAGAGTTTAGATGCTCCCAATAGAAATAAAACTGTAACTAAAACCCAAATGCCTTTATTTTTACTTTTTCACTTCAGTCTAAAGTTAATTCAAATGTAACCATTTATTGCTGTATGGCCAACTGGTACTTCTTAAGATATATGAAAAATTAAATCAAAAACGATAGGACTGAAGCTTTCAGACTTTCAAAAACAGTAGGACTCAGGACTGAAGCCTTCAGACTATGTACTCAACTGAGTAAACTAACTTTAGGTTTTTTTTAAAGCAATCTAAAGATGGTTTGGAAATATATGTTATTTAGAGATGATATGTAAAAGCATTAAAGAAAACTATAAAAAATTATCTGTTTTCTAGTGAGGTTTTGGTATTAAAATGTCATTTTTTTTTATTCAGTCCAACATATTAATTTTAATATAAAAAAAAAAAAAAAAAAAAATCAATATTCATTCAACTCTGATTTTCTATTTTAAAAAAATCAAATAGTGATTTAAGATTGGCTATAAGTTACATCATAAATATTTTTGGAACACACTTCTTTTTTTTATTTTATGAGTTTTTGAAGAAACATTTGTTACACCTTACATGGATTATCAGCAGAAATGATTGATTTATTCTGAGATAATGATAGAATGCTTCTGACCTTTGCCTAAACCATTTTAAATCATGATCTTGCTTTTCTTAGATATAATCAGTCAGATTTTCATCTTTAAAGTTATAAAGATTTCCAATTTGATGCATTTCTTTTTATATATAATTGTAGAATAAATATAAAATAAACATGTAAAATTAAATGAAAATTCAATGCCAATTTTCATTCGTAGATTATTTCTTGTCTTAAAAAAAATAGATTGCAAATTTTGAAATTTCACTAAATATTTATTGTTATTGCTTTACATTGACTAGATTTAGTATTGGATTAAATATTGGTACTAGTTAAATCTTGATATTTAATCTGCTGGTGTTGAGTTACAGAAATATTTAAATCAAAGTTTTCTAAAGCTTGTTTCTCAGTCAGTCCTTATATAGTTAGTTTGCTTTCAGGTAAAGTCAATTTAGCTTTTAAGTCACAATATAGCAAATCCAACAAAATATTTCATCTTATTAAATATTTTGTTTTTATAAGTATCAAAAGTAATAGAGTAAATATCTTTGAAATTAATGATTTAAGATTCCAATAAATGAAATTTGATAATTACCATTCAACGCTTTCATGTTTTAAGAAATGATTTTTTATAAACAAGATATTTTAACTCTTCTATAGCAAAACTAGTTTATGAGATCCACAATATCACTACTTTCAATAATTCTTTTAGTAAATAAACCAGAAAAAACTACAGAATTAAGAAAAATATACTTGTTTTCTTTTATTTATTTTGTGTGTGTGTGTGTGTGTATGTGTAATTTCTGGAAATTAAATCAGAAATTAAAGAGGAAAAAATTGGAAATTGAGATAAAATGTCATTAAATATGCATAATTTTGAAAATGTTCAGAAATTCTATTTGGGACATTTTAAATTGAGGATATATTTTGGAAATGTATCACAATAGTTCTCAGTTGGCAAATTATGAAAAAAAAAAAATGTGATTGTGGTGAAATGATTTTATCAACTACCTATATTCATCATCATTATCTTCATCATCATTATTACCATTGTTGTCATTATCATAACACTTCTTTGCATATATGTTGATCTATGTTTTATTTTCATGTACAAATTTTCAGATTAAATAAATTATTGAAATTACCATTCCTTGATATCTTTTTTCAATTTGCTTTCAATTCACTTTTGTTGATGACTTCAGTTCAACTCTACTAAAGATATGATTTATTTGATTACTCTACATGACTTAAGAATATGTTTCACACTCATTTTTTCCATGAATATATGGATGGTGTACTTTTAACAACTTTAGCTATTTATACACTAGTGTGGCAATACTTCCTTTGTTTTACTTCTGGCCTGTTCGTAAACTGGGCAGACTGAAGCAGAGTTGCACAAGAATCTAGCACATTTCAATAAAGGTATATTAATGTAAAAACATTGAATAGATTTAAATTTATACCATCTAATAAAGATTTATTCTTTATGGAGAATGAGATTGGTGAGCGGTTAAATGAAAGACAAAAAAAATATTAGAAAACCTCTAAAGATATTTCATTACTGTGTTCAGATAATCTTATTACAATTATAAAGCTGCTATACAACAACCTAAACAGCAACAAAAGTATGTTTAGAACTAAATTAAGCATCAGGACATTGAAAAAAATAAACATAATCAAAAAGATAAAATGATGTCTCTTTTTATTTGATGTGAATAGAGAATGCTTGAAATAATAATTATGGTTTTAATACTTTATACTCATTATTTCATAATGATACCATTTAAATTTTCAGATAGAAGACATCTATCACATAGTAATATTAAGCTTTGAAATATTTGTGAAATTGCATTTGCTAAGACAACCATTACAAAGTAGCAAAATAATCTTTATGCATTAGAATATTTGAAAAATTCTTATTTGTAATATTTGTTGGAGTTATGATTAATTATCTGAAGGTTTCCAACAGCTTTTTCAATTGTTGCCATTTAAAAAGAAACTTAAGATATGTAGAATGAGTAGTCAATAATAACATAATATAAAATCTGAAAAATATATTGATTCATTTAAATTTATTCCTAAAGCTAACTCCCTAAGCTAATTACCTAATTAGCAATGGTTGTTACATCAGATTAACCAAGTTTCTTATTGGCAACCAAGCTACCAAGCTATAATTCTGATGTTTGAAATCAGCAGAGAATATCATAATAGTGAAATACATTTTCTTAAGGCAATTCTAACACTGTACTTGTTAGATATATATCACTTTTGCTGTTTAATTATACAAATATATGTTTAGCATATTCTGTAAGCTGGTATGTAAAACAATATCTCTCTTGTTAACAGAAAAATGAAATAAAATAAAGTGTGGCAGTATTTCTTAGAAATAATAATTGGGAAACTTTTACCAGGAAAACTAGTCACTTAATGAGTCTCTCTAAGCAACAAATTTCAAATTAAATATGTATAAATCAAAACTGCCTTTCAGAAATCCCAGAAATATTATAAATCACTGCTATGTAATATATTTAGTGTATGTAAATATGAATAGGGGAATGCCTGAATATATTTAGATATGAATAATTGCATGAATAAACAATAAAAAAAAAGAAATCATTAATGTCTATTATGTAGACAAACAGGAATTTATGGCAGCTCTAGAAATGCACAATACAGACACAATTTATATATCTCAACTCATTTTCTGTTTTTAGAAGAAACATGGCTACAAATTTTCCTTCTGTGCATCAACAATTCACATCCAATTAATCTGCAACCCATAATTCATGAACTCGTATCATACAGTAGCTAATTCATTGTATCAAGAAGCATAACATTCATGTTTATTGGCTACAAAATTGATACTAGGCCTTTAAAGATGTTACCTGTGTTAGACAATTATTTTCTCTTGTGGAGTCAAGAGAACTTATACCTCATCTGTTTAACTTATCAGAAGATATGGTTAAGAATTGGTTGTTAAAATCCAGAATTCTCTTTTAACAGGTTCTGAATATTTAGACTAATATTTTAACAAAATCCCCAAATGTTTATTTAGAAGTAATAGTTTATCACCCATCAATAGTTTTCCTATAATTTCAGAAATATAGAAATTTTAATCAAGGATAAATTCAACAATTTATGACTGACTTCCACATTGTATGTGCCTTTCTTATGGGCAGAATCAGCACACAAAGAGTATGAAGCAAACAACTCTTCTTTATAAACATGTTTTTCAGTCATTTTCTGATGAACAAAGCTGCAGTTTCCATCTACCAAATTCAGTCAGAAGTCTGTGGTTGGCCTAGGGCTATAGTAAAAAAACATTTGCCCAAGGTACCATGCAGACGGACTGAACATGGAACCATGTGGTTGGTAAGCAAACTTCTCAACCATACAGTCATTGTTGCACCTAATATATGTGTGTGTGTTTATATTAGTTATTAAATCAAGTAATGTGTCCCACTATGTCTCAAAGTTAGCAGTTCATCAAGCAGAGATCTATAAAATAAATGCCAGATTGAAATACGTATTGAGGTCAGTGTGATCAATTAAATTTTCAAAGGTGATACCCCATCATGGAAACAGATAAAAGATCAAACCCAGTAAAATAATGTTTAAAGACTTAATGGCTTCAAATTTAAGGTAAAGGATTACTAATCACAAGTCAAGGAGTTCAAAGCTTCGTATTGAACTTCCACTCTATACGGTAACAGTATATGTACATCTCAGTCTACTTGACTTCCAAAAATTAACAATTGTAATTTGAAGTTGAATGGTTAGCAGTAAGAAAGATGTCCAGATTTCTTAAAAATTTATTGTGCAAAATATTCTGAGAAAAAGTAGTTTTTTCACCACAACAAAACACACACACACACACACACACACACACACACACAAGTATGCCTGTGGTAACTCGAGCTACTACAAATAGCAGCCAAATCTCCAACACACAGATTTACAGTATTTTGGGAAGAAAAAAAAAACTATGCCATGGGTCTGCTTCATCAGAGGCAGCTCTGGGCTAAACAAAACACAAACATACTTTACATTAAAAGATTATCTACTAAATAATACTAATAAAGTTGACAGTATATCTGAAGTTTCATTCTCTGGTAAAACTCCATGTATTTTAAACATTTTCTCATTATACCCTATGTAAGACATATTGGTCAAGCAGAGTTGCCCCACTTAGCTAAAGACCTCAAAATTGTGCAACCTGACCTTGTTTTCGAGGTTATTTTTATAGTAAAAAAGAGTTATTGTGCAAAAAACATACTTTATTTGGTAGCCAAAAGATTACTGAATCTTTTGATATCTCATATGTCAAATTCAGCAACTCAGTTTTTGAATGCAAAAAGAATATACACATGCACTCATGAGCATGCGCGCACATGCACACACACAAACTCTGTTTTATATATTAAGATGTACAAAGAATATTCATAAATAAACACAGCTAGTTCAAATTTAAACAGAATATTTTTAGATGTAGTTCTTATGGTCAAGTTTGAAATAAAATTGTAATGCACTTAATGTAAATTTTGAGTATATTTCGTTTATTTCTTCATTTTAGGTTTAAAAACCCTAACTGGAAATTATCTGAAATAGATCTGAGAATATTTATATACCACAAGTCTAAGAGAAGGACTTCACATTTTTTTGAGCAGCCTGTCTATTCTGAACATCTAATTACTATAGATACTGATGTAGTAGTAATATCAACTGTACTCATATAACAGTTATTAGAAATTAGTTTCTTTTATAACCTAACATGTGTGAAACAGTTTCTTTTTTTGTTTTGCGTGTTATACAGTTTCCATAGTGAACATACGAGTTGGGGTAGATGGGAGATTAATGTTGGTGAATTCTTTTGTACTGGTGTAGGTTAATAAGTAAGTGGAATGACTAGGTATGAGAAAGCAATAAACATGCTTCTGGGATGGGAATGAGAGAATAATTATAACAGATGGAAAGGTGTGTTGAAGGAAGATGACCACTATCAAACTTTAAACGAGTAAAAGAGGATGAACTAATAGTAGACAAACCAGAAGGAAGGAGGTACAATATAATACTGGAGTAAGAGCTGAGAATTTTGTAGAAAAAGTCTGTTAATCAGATGGTTTGATTTTTCTAGGATGTAGTCTAACATTTTAGCCACTGGAGCACAGAAACATTCTAGAAATGAAAAACAGTATTTCATGACAGAACATACCATTATTTTAAACCAAGGCAGTTTACAGCTCTGTTTCTAAATTATATGGGCTACTTAATGACCAAGATATTAAATTTCCTATTCAAAATGTATATGAAATTATATTTATTTCTATTTTGGGGACATATAAAGAGAATAAGCAGCTTAAATGTCATTGTTCAAAAACTTGATTTTCCTCTTCTAGCTCTGGAGTTGTCCAATACATAAGACTTCTCAGATATGAACAGAAATTACAAATTATTCTTAAACAAAAGGAACTTAACCCAATATCAAAACTAGGATATAAGTCAAATGTTTTAGTGAGAATAAGTAACTTTAAATTTATTAGTACAATGTGTTGTAGGTATTTCTGCAGGGAATCTGTTCTTTGAAAGTTGTACTTGAACAGATGAAATAACTAATCATTCGAAGATTTTATCTGCAGAATGGTCAAATGTAATAGTCAATATCAAACTGAACGAGGAATTATCCATTTGGCAAATAATAAATACTAAAGAATAGTCACATCCAAAATTTGTTCTATATAAGTTTGGTGAGTGTAGCAGTAGCCTAAGCCACATGCAACAAAAATTGTGACATTAATAGATGCTGATATGACAGCACAGTGCATATAAGAATGGGTAATATTATTACAAAAAACAAAGAAATTTTAATTTTAATCAAAATGTAAATGAAATATTTTAGCCTGTAACCATTGTGAAGGAACAATGGAAACAAGTAAAAAAAAGGGTCAGTTAAAATAAAAATTCGTTTGGATTATCATGTCATCATAACTATCTTCTAGATTAGTGTTTTACATCCCATACAAAGAGTAAAATGTGTTGGAAAGATCATACGTAACAACTTTAAAGATATAGATGCATATCATTCTGAAAAGATATGCATCAGTCATTTTAAGGTATTCTAATTCAAGAATTCTTTGATCTATTTCCACAAAGATTACAACCATTCATAACCTTAGCAGCAAAATCAATATTTTCTGTAAACTATCACTGATGCCATTTTCTCTTAGGTTGGCCTTAGAATAACCTCTGAAATGTAAAATTACTTCCAAAAAATTATTTTGGGACTTTCTACAGGTATTTTTTGGTCTGGGGGCCTTCTAAGCTAAAAATAAAACATTGGAAAACTTCAAATTAGTGACAGTGTATTAAGTAAAAGTAAAGGGTATCAGCATTTGGTAAACAGGAAAAAGCATGCATCAAGATTTTCAGAGACATATTTAAATGATCTGAAGCATTTCCATTTTATTCTATTCAGCTTTTTTTTAATGAACCAGGTACATGATGTGATTACATAACACTAAAACCACTTCTCTAGGGCAGACATTTCTATATAGAAGCTATTATCTCACTATAAAATAGTGAAATTCCTCTAGAACTATAATTACACGATTTTATAGTTCTAGACATGAATCAAACTGAAACAATTCTTTTTTGTCTTGTCTGTCAGTCCATTTTTGGTAAAGTTTCAGAAAAGTGACTTTAACAAAGTTAAAGTATGTAACACAAGCTTTATTGTCCACAGCTTTTGGCTTATAGAGGGAGTACTTAAAGTCAATAACAAAATAATTTACTGATGTTACTTTTCTTGCAAGAACAACTTGCTTTATCACAAAAAACTACAAAATCACAGGAAACATCAAATCTTTTTCAGCTCCTTGAAAACCTGGTTGAACAAATGGCTGCTCTAGCTGGAGTTTTGAGATATAATTCAAAGGATTTTTTTTCAAGGAAACCTGGACTCTCTTTTACCCTTTTATTTGTTTCAGTCATTTGACTGTGGCCATGCTGGAGCACCACCTTTAGTCGAACAAATCGACCTAAGGACTTATTCTTTGTAAGCCTAGTATTTATTCTATTGGTCTCTTTTGCTGAACTGCTAAGTTATGGGGGACATTAACACACTAACATCGGTTGCCAAGCAATGGTGGGGCAGACAAACACATACACACAAATACATAACTGTGTGTGTGTGTGTGTGTGTGTGTGTGTGTGTGTGTGTGTGTGTGTGTATATATACACGACAGGCTTCTTTCAGTTTCCGTCTACCAAATCCACTAAAAAGGCTTTGGTCAGCCCAAGGCTATGGTAGAATACACTTTCCCAAGGTGCCACGCAGTGGGACTGAACGCGGAACCATGTGGTTGGGAAATAAGCTTCTTACCACACAGACACTCCTGTACCATTTAAATTTTTTAAATATTTTCCAAGTAAGAAAAACCTAAGTTTACCAAGTATTACTTCAAAGTGTGATTATGAAACACTGGAATTTATCATCCACTTCTATCATAACTAAACATAATTACTTTTACTTTGAATATTCATCTGGTTTCTCAGTTATTTTACACAACCAACATTTCAAAAGCTGACAAGACATGTTCATCTTAGCCATGGTTTTCTGTTTTAACCCTTTAACATTCAGATTACTCTCAAGTATAATTGCTTATTTATTCACATTGTTTTGAATCATGCATTATGTTGTAGCTTCAAAATAATGATGATGTGATTGCTTATTTCAAGAATGACATTGTAGGGTAGGTATGAAAAGCTGGATTTGGCTGGTTTGAATGTAAAACAGGTAGAATATTTAGGCTGGATATGGCTGGATTAAATGCTAAAGAGTTAAATATACTCATATCTCTGAAATTCAGTATTACACTCACAATGTCTTCATCATACAATGTAAAACCATGGAAAACTGAGTTTATTAATATTGTCATATGATACAGTTTTTTTATTAAGTAGATGTTGAATACTTGCAGGCATTTTTTTTAATGAAAAAGAGTAACAATTGATAACATTTGGAAATGCTATCTTTTTCATTGAATTTGTAATTGAATCAGCACAACATTTTCGAACATTCTTTATCAATAGAAATAATAGTGAGTTTTAAAACGAACCAAAAACAAGCATGTATCTCTTACATGAAAAGTTGTAGTAGAAGAAAAAAAAAAGAGAGAAATTTTGGAAGTTATTTTTATATTTGTTTTAAAACACCCTTGAAGCTTTTTAGTTTTTTTTTCTTCCCAGATCAAATCTATCAACGTTAACTCTTTATTATTGATGTTAACTGCACACTTGTAAATCATAACAAATTTTTACATTTAAGAGTCCATAACATACAGTTACACAAATTCTCTTGTGACTAAGCATACAGAATACACTAGAGAAACTTTTCATTAAATATAACAGGGCACCCAAGAAAAGTGGGGGAGGGAAACAGTTGCACGTACGGCAACAAAATAATAAACATTATAAAAAAAGGCTAACAGAATTTTATCAATAATGGATTTAGAATATTATAAGATGAGGGAAATGACTAATAACAAACAAAGATTTTCCAACAAACTCTGAACTAACAAAAATGAATTTGAAAACAACTAACTATTCAGTGGCATTGACCAAAATATGGAGAGAGTAAATATTTTTGCGTTGATTAATTGAGTAGCATTTTTTAGCCAAAACAAATTACACCAGTAAACAATACTAAACAAATTGAGTGGTCTCTTCATTGTTTGTAATCTCTGTATATATAAATACCATTATTACAAATTCTATAATGTCTATTTTCCTGTACTGGCATGGATTTGATGGATCATATATATTAATCTTCAGTCATGATATCTGTAAGGACCAACATCATGAGATCTATTCTCACCGCTTCATATTAGATCTATTTTTTCTGGTATAAATTAATATTACTAAGAAATATTACCGGTCCCTGGCACAATGGAAAAAGAAAAACTGCCAATAGATAGTTTGAGAAGCACTGATCTACATTACTGATTCTAGCCATTACAACAGATAATGCACCTAAGCAGTTCATGGACATCTTTCCAAGGATGCTATAAGTGATTCTACTGCTAACATGTAGTAATTTCTGTCAGTTTGCTAAAGACCCTGCTATATATTTCATATACCTTTGTCTGCACTGCTTACATAATATTGAACCCCTAACTACTTTCCTACTTATCAATCAATCAAAGCCACTTAATATACAACAGCAGGATTCTGTGTTTATTATTGGTTACAACTTTGGTCTTTGCTATGTCAAATTTTCAGGATTGGACTCTAGTCATTCATGCTTGCTTAACTTTCTTAGCACCAACCACACTACAGAGCACAGGCTCCTAGCAAAGGACATTTGAAGGTTGTCAGTTGGAAAGAAGAGTTACTTGGTTCTAGTAGTTAACACACCAAAAAACATGGCATTTGCTGTCTCTCGTTCTGATATAACCATAACAATATCTTATCCAAATTGACCCTCTCTTGCACTAATTTCATTATCATTCACTGACCAACTTTCAAAATTGGTCCATCTACATACTTTTGTCAATGTTTTAATGCATTAATTAGCTCAAGGACTTTGCAGTTATCTTATGATCTGCTATCAGTTTATGGTAATATCATTAGGTATAACGCCTTACATTGACTGATTATTCATACAAACAGAAATACCAGTAGTTGCATATGTGATAAGTAATTTGGTCATTATCAATGATGGACCTGATATCCTCCCTAACTTCATTCCAGATCATACCGAAGCATAATAGTCTTAATAGATAGTCTTTCAGTTACTTCTTACTAACCCACCTATAATTCTTCATTGAACTTCTCACAGTAACATTTCTATATTATTTCTATTTTGTTACTGAGAACAAATTTACCAATATAAGACATTAATCTCCAACATCGTTTTTGCTAATAGAGTATATTCCTTGCAATTTGAAAAACTTCATGCTTTTTACTCTCTCAGTGTAGAAATTAGCAAACCTCCTACTCTGAGCCTCTTGGCATAATAGACATGCTATCAAGCTTCTTGAAACTACCCTTCGTTACCTATTTTCCTTTACCCCTCTAAGTCTACTGATTAGCTAAATACACACATTGGTATACAACAATTCTATCTATGAAAATAGAAGCATACAGAAAATAGATTTTGAAAATTACACTACATATATAAAAAAAAAAAAAAGAAACATTTATTATAAATACATTCAGTATTAATGACTATACTAAAAATTGAAGAGGTTGACACAAAAATTAATAAACCAATGTTTTCAAATAAAATCTGACCTGAGAGAGAGAGAGTTTAGGTGAGACTAGCTGGTCACTTGGCACAAAAGAAGAAAAACTAAATATAAATATTACTTTTATAGTGATTGAAAACATCATCTTAGGAATGAATCCAACTTGGTTACTGAAAATAGAATGGGTAATGAAGCAAACAATATAATTTAAATGCTTTATCTCTTTCTCTCCCTCTCTCTCTTTCTAAATGACCTCCCCATCTCTAACTCGCTCTAAATGGTCTCTCTTTCTCTCACAACCTCTCTCTACCTTCCCCTAAATGATCTCTCTCCCTCTCCTCTCCCTCTAAATGATCTCTCTCCCTCTCCCCTCCCTCTGATCTCTCTCCCTCTCCCCTTCCTCTGATCTCTCTCCCTCTCCCCCCATCTCTCTCTCTCTAAATAACCTCTCAGTTTTTCCTTTAGATTGCACAGAAGTTGAACGTACCCTTATATTCTAACCTGCCAATTAGTGTAGTGTTATTGAGGGTGATATGCTGAAATACTTGGGCACTTGGTAGATAATATCCCAAAGCATGTCTTTCAGGACCCAACAAAATTAAATGTTGCCACTTTTGCTTGGTCCTGAAGACTTGATTTCAAGTCTTTTTAAACATTCATCAGTGAAAGAATATCATCTTCTGATGAAGGAGAGAGCTTAATAGCTTATTGCATTGACCAGACTACTGAAAGTTGTCATACATCTCTGGCCACAATGTGGTTCCTCACATTGCTTTAGTTTTGAATGATGTCAAGAGCAAAATGTACTCCTGGTCTGGGAATTAAAATAGCAATCTTACAATCACGAGTACAACACCCTAACCACTAGGCCGTACACCTTCAGTAGCTCATAGATTGTTGAAGTATATAGAACAAGACTCAGATGAACTGGTCAGTCTGATTTGCATTACAATGCATACACTAAAAATATAAAGCACCACACAGCACAGATGAATTAATATACACACAAGTGTGGGAGGGAGAGAGAGAGAGAGAGAGAGAGAGAGAGAGAGAGATGTGGAAGATAGACTGGAAAAGGTGAACTGAGGGAATATGAACTACAATTTGTTTAAATCTAACTGTCCATTGTATACAAGAAAGGAAATATATTTTGCCAAAATATTTTGAGTAATGTAATTTACATTAGGAAAAAGGAAAAGTTCATCTTTGTTTTTATTCACTATCTATAAAAACTACAAATCTATTTAAACACACATACAATGCCTACTATATATATATATATATATATATAAGACTGTCAATGGAACAATACGATAAAAATAAAATACACATAGGAACAAACATCAAGTGGATATTATTTTAGACAGTCTAAGTTTATATTCCACTCAAGGAGTATTATGATGCTGGGTCTCTGAGCAAGGCACTTAAGTTTATAAGCCCTACTTTATATACCCTAATAGGACAGGCTTATTGATTATTTCACTATTCAAGGAGTTAATCACAATCAAATTTTAAATGCCTTTTTTTTGTTTTGTTTTTATTTTGTGCTATTTTAATCATTTTGTCTACTGTAGTATGTATGAAAGGTGACAGTAGGTGAAGAAGTGCCAAGTAGAAGAAACTTACAGAAGAGGAAGATGTAAGAAAATGTGGTGAAAGCTAATTTTGGTATGTTGAACCTCATGAAGGAGATGACAAAAAAAATGCAATGAGTGGTGAGACACTGTATGGGAAAGACTCCTCTAACCCATACATACATATAAAAAAAATAAAGGAAAAACAGGAGTAAAATTATGATGGTGTTTATCTTAAACCTAAATGATAGACAATATCTTGTTAATATTTCAAAATCTAAAGAAATATAAACAAAATGATAAAATAGATTATCTGATTGTATATTAATAATAATAATAAAACAATAAAATAATAATAATAAAACAAGTTAGTCTGCTAGCTGTGAACAGCTGACACTTTCCATCATACCCAGCAAAATAAGCAGAGTTTTCATCAAATAATATTAATCCTTTTCACTGTAGGTATAAGGCCTGAAATATTGGAGGAGGGGGCTAGTTAATTTCATCAACCCCAGTACTTAACTGGTATTTATTTCATGGACCCCAAAAGTATGAAAGGCAAAATCAACCTTGGAGGAACCTGAGCTAAGAACGTAAAACCAAAAGAAATGCTGCTAAGCATTTTCTCTGGTGCTAACAATTCTCCCAACTCACCATCTTCAATAATAATAATAATAATAATAATAATAATGATAATGAAAATATATTGGAGATGGAAATAAAATAGTCATCACAATTTTCAGACAAAATTTATATACATGGTGATGCTAGACCTGATCAACAGGTGGTGAAAAGTTTGAAATGCATTGAAAACATGGAAAATTAGGAGTCATACAGGTAGATAACAGGAGTGAGATAATTTGCACTTAATGACTCTAATGGAAAAGATTATTGTACATTATTATTATTATTATTAGAAAAAGTATGTTGAGGAAAAAAAAAAGATTATGATGATTTAGAAGATTCTAACAGAACTAACATGTTTAAGTAAATAAATTATACACAGAATAGGATTTTTCATGACTAGCATTCCAGAATATGTATATGAGATTATATACTGAAGATGTCGGTGTTGATTGATGCAAGAAAAAAGTAAAAAAACAAACAAAAAAACACTACATAGCAGGTGAAAAATATGTGGTTAAAAGTAATAACTTATGATAATTCAAAACTGTCAATTCCAGGGGTATAGTTTATTTGACACTGACAAAGAGTGATAAATATCTTGTAAAGGCAAATTCCATTTCATGATGCTGCTAAATATTGGATCAATATAAATAATAAAGGTAATAAAGTGATAAAAGCTAGGGAGAGATATCTATTAACTGTTATTCATCTGAATATTTAAAGCTTTAATTGTAACATTCAAGATACAAATAAGCTAATAAAATTACTTTCATTGCAGGGAGGCTCTAATGGTAAATTTTTGGTTATTTACCAATGTTTTTTAACCATATATTTTTTTTAGCTGTTTAAATATCTGTGTACAGTGCACTGAAGAAAGTAACACAATAACCATCCAGGGAATTAGATTTAAAAAAAACATAGGAAAATACAGAAATCCTTAAACAAAATTTATTCGGTGTTCAATAAACAGGCAACAGGCAATGAATGATAGATGAAACTTTACAACAAAAACAACCTCATGCAGTGACATCAATAATTCACTGAACAGTGGCTTCACACTACACAGAGCACAGCTAATGGTTGGTGAACATTTAAACAAAATGTGTCAAATACAGAGAGAATATGATAGAGCCAATTTTTCAGAATGTTTCAAAATGAGTGAAGCATACGCACACAAAATGTAGACAACACAATGAACTGCTTTTGTACAATTTGAATTGAAGAATAAAAGGTAAGATAAAACCAATTAGAAAAGTTACATTTTAACACCCTAGACTGTTCTTTCTGGTTTGGCACTTTTTCTGAGGCTCTTTTACAGGAAAAGGTTATGATGAGAAGGTTACAGCTATAAAGAGAGGATTATGAATTATAAATGTTAATAAAATGAGTGAATTGAAAAGTGCAAGTGTGTAATAATTGATCAAGTTGCTCAGAGTGACTCCATGTTTTAAATGTTGAAATTGAATCTTGAACAACAAGGCTGATGAGGGGAATTCCATATTAGTTTTCAATTCTTTGATAATTGTTGCTGTCTATGTCTTTTAACGTATTAATAACTATAGCACACACAGTCTTAATATTCATCATAAATTAGCTTTTTGTACTGTGACACATGATCTCCCTTCTCCTCACTATCCTTCTGCCTTTCATCTTTTCACATACTCTGCTCTTATCATTGTTGTATCCATATGATTATCACTGTTTTTTTTTTGTGAAATCCGAACAAGCCACATACTTTTTCTCCCCCAACTCCTTTCAGCTGATATTTCTGAAAGCCAATTTTCCTTTCTATTTCCTTTGCACTAGTCCTCTTGCTGATGGGTTTTTTCTAAATCATGAGATGCTATTCTCTTTGTGTTAAGTTATAAGACTTGTATTTTTCATCTTCTGCCTTCTACCTTAGTGATTTTTGCCAGATGAATAATCTTGTGTTTTAATGGACCAAAATTACTATTACTCCTATGGTAATATGGCCAACGAAGAGTATTTTTACATCTGCTTGTTTTCTATTCCTTGTTAATAATTATTTATGTCCTTTCACTTAAATGCATATGCAAGTGTAAATGAATGTCCATTGATTTTTAATTAGCATGTGAGTAGCTGAGAATTCCACAGACATGTGCTTTCTTTATGTAATACTCAAGCAGAATGAGCGTAACACTGTGACAAGGTTGAGTTTTTGAATTACAAGTACAATCCATCCAACAAGTTTCTGTCTATCTAATTTCCCTCACAAGGTTTAGGTTAGATATTTGCCCGAGATGTTGTGCAATCAGATTTCATGTGATACTTCCCAACCGTTTTTATCATGCAACATCCAAATGTGAATGTGTGTGTGAGGTGGTACAGGTAGGAAAAGTGCCTTGCAACATTTAATAACATCTGTATTCCAAATCTTATTGAAAGCATCTCTGCCTTCCTTCGTCCCTTCAATGTCAATTCTTTTATACCTTTGAAGGTGGTGACCAATGCAGCCACAGTCTAATAGCTGAAATCTCTCTCTCTCTCTCTCTCTCACTCTCACTCACACACACACACACACACACACACACACACATCACAGCTATTTATGCTTATTAATCAACAGGACAGGAGCTACGTCTTTCTTTCATGGGTTCAAAAATGAGATCTTGGAACTCTCACTACAGCTCTTAGTTTATTTAATGCATCCAGTACTCAGCCATTGTTAGAATCTTCTAACATGTTATTCAATAATAATTTCCTTGATACATGAATTGTATAGGGATGCCTTTCAAGCTGTTCAAAACCTGCTGCTCCTGTAGTTTCCTTATGCTAATTTGTATATATTATATAAGATATGGTACTATATCTTTATATGATCCATTTATGTAGCCATATTTACATTATTTTTGAATCAAAGGAAAAAAAAAAGTTGTATAAGTGTTCAAAGAGGATGGAAGTTCCCTCACTGTGCTAGAACTGAGTATATTTGGTTATATGCATAAGCACTTGAGACACTGGAGTTGAGTTGACTCATTTTTGATAGTGGGATACTTTCTGGAGTTTTCCACATTACATATGATGTAATATGCACATTTTATTCTTATTGACTAATTGAAAGAGGTTAAGAGAACTGATTTGCATATAATTAGCAGGTTACATCATCTGAAAAAATTTAATCAGCACAGGGACAGCTAAGGTATTTAGGAGATGTCATTTAAAAAACATAATTTTTTTCCTATAAAAGGGGAAATACTTAAGGTATGCATAAAATGTATGATGCTATATAGCAGTAAAACATGGAATTGGGAGCAGGAAATTAACAAGAGTTGTCAAGAATGTATGATGTTCATTTTTGAAACAGGTTTCACAGTAAATTGAGAAAGGAAATGAGAAAAAAAATGAAATGTAATGTGGGTATGTGTGATATATATGTATAAAATTAATATTGACAGCTGTGTGCAATATGTTACCAAAAAGGAAAGCTAAAATTGTCACTAAATATGACTAGGGTGTTAGAACACCTACATTGCAAGAAATAAGATCTAAAAAGTTCTGTGTGTGTGTGTGTGTGTGTGTGTGTGCACGCATAATGATAGCTGAATAAAAAAGCAGGAGGAGCTTGCAGAAGGGGAAGACAAAGAGGGATCAAATAATGAGGTTTGATCTCAAGACACTAGCAGAACATGTAATACCAATAGGGTACACTAAAAAACAAAATAATAAATAAAAATAATGATAATAATAATCCTTACTGCTATAGACACAAGGTCTGAGATTTTCGCGGTGGGGACTAATTGATTACATTGACCCCAGTGTTTCACTGGTACTTAATCTATTGACCCTGAAGGATGAAAGGTAAAGTCAACCTCGGCAGTATTTGGACTCAGGATGTAAAGACAGACAAAATGCTGCTAAGAATTTTTCCCAGCATGCTAACGATTCTGCCAGCTCACCGCCTTGAAGTAATCATAATCCTTTTTGCTTATAGCACAAGGCCTGAAATTTGGGGGGAGGGGTTAAGTCGATTACATCAACCTCAGTACTCAACTGGTACTTAATTTATCAACCCTGAAAGGACAAAAGGCAAAGTCAACCTCGGCAGAATTTGAACTCAGAACATAGTGACAGAAAAAATACCACTAAGTATTTCATCCAATGCTATAATGACTCTGCCAGCTTGCAGCCTTAGCAGTAGTAGTAGTAGTAGTAGTAGTAGTAATAGTAGTAGTAGTAATAATAATAATAATAATAATGCTTTATGATTTGAATTAAAATATATAATATAACTATGAAAAGGATGATAAAAAAAAAAGATGTATGTTATCCTTTACATTAAACCTGCCACTAAATAATCATGTTCAAATCATCCTGTAGTCATTGTACCCTAGAACTACCAGTAAATATTTTTCAACTCTTACAGCCTGCTATTTATCAACTGAATTCTTCCTACATCAATTATGCAATCTAAGATTATAGAAATATTGCTTCTCATATTAATTAATCTTTAAAACAATTCTTTAAAATTAGCAGAAAATATAGAAACAAAACAGATTTCTCATTAACATTGGTGATTTTAGTAGGAAATTGTCATTTGTTGTTTGTGCAAATATATGTCTATGTCTGTAAATGTATTCATAATGAATAATTATGAATGCATTATTTACATTGATTTAGGAATGTGTTTATATATTTATAATGATTGAGAATATAATTAGCTTTAAGAGTATATTTTCTATTTAATTAGGTAGGCAGTTAATTTATGGTTAAATATACTATCAATGAAATTATGTGTTAACACTTCTTACATAACAACTGAAGCTCAAATAATACAATATTTATCATTTGTTCAAAATTATAGTAATTAATTACAGAGAGATATAGTTATAAAATGATATTTAAAGAAACAGATAAATTTGTAGGATTAAAAACACAGACAGACAGAAAATTCAATCTCATAAGATGAATGGAAATATAACCAATAAACCTGCCAATATATTGACCTGCTAAAATTGATTAAATAAATGACAATGTTTGTGAAACAAGAATTTCTGAATCAAGAATCTCAAATATGCAACTTGAATGTTCAATTTCACCAATAAAATTCCAGAAATTTCTGAAGAAATAAAGCTTCAAAACAATGAGAGTTATTCAATACTTGAGCAAATAAATCTAATGATATTAAACATTGAAAATTATAAGATAATGAAGTGGTTGTGGATTGTTATAATTAATCAGTAATGTGTATACAAACACACATACACCCATCCTATTTGTGTGTGTGTGTGTGTGTGTGTGTGTGTGTGTGTGTAATATGATTTCAAATTTTGGCACAAGGCCAGCAATTTCGAGGGACCCCAATGCTCAGCTGGTACTTATTTTATTGACCTCTGTAAGGATGAAAAGCAAAGTCAACCTTGACGGAATTTGACAGATGAAATGACACTAAGCATTTTGCCTGGTGTGCTAACAGTTTTGCCAGCTCACCATCTCTAAGCCAGCTATAATTTGATAACACTGTAACTCAGCTCCATACAACTCAAAGTGTTGTAGGTTCATAGAGCAAGTGTATCATATTAGGTACCTACAAGCCTATGAAATATTAAATCATATGGAGCTCAATCAAACTATTATTAAATAATATACATAACTCCTACTAAATGTGTTGTGCTACTTTCGTTTATCCACTCACTGGTATATATAAGTATATAACACACATACACACACACAAATACACATTTTAAATTACTAAAAATAAAAATGAATATTTCATTGAAGCAATGAAGCCTAATGAATTTGAACACAACAATTTAAAATAATATATTTACAACTTTTACATATGCATTTCTATGCAGGCATGAGTTGGATAGACCTATTTCAATTCAGTATTTTGCAACTTGTTGCAGTTGTTTGTGAAGTCTATCACCCTGATACCAAACCTCACCCCACAAACTTCATCCTGTCTTCTTTAGTCTTCAACTTACATGTTCCTTCTGCTGGAATTGTTAAATACTTTTCAGTTACTATTACTGCTTATATGCATTCCATACGAGCAGTCTCTTCCCTTGCACACTATAGCTGATAACTTTGATGATCAGTTTTACTTTCAGCAACCTAAGCATTGTCATTCATACATGCTGACATTACACACCCAGAAGAACATGCCTTATTTTTTAATATCTTTCACATCCAGTGTCCATATCTGATAACCATGTGGTATTACACTTTTTATACAAGCATCATACAATCAAACCTTCACTTAGAGAAAGAAGCCCTGGTAATAATTTCCTGAATCCCACTTCCCCTCAAAAACTGACCCTTACTCTGGCTACTATGCTTTCATCACAACCACCTTCACTACTAATAAGGTCCTCTAGTTAACAGAAACTATCAACTAACTACTAGCAAACCATCTCAGTAATTAACAAAATTTGTGAATGGAAATATGTATATGCATTTATGAATAGATAAGCATATAACAGCATAAATGTGTTTAAGTAACAATGTATAAACATATATAAAAATAATAGTTTATTTACTAGCAAACAAATTTGTCATTTTCAATCTAAAAATAAAGTACTAATGTAAAAATGATTGTTAATCATTAAATTAAGCCTTTAGCATGTAAACCGGCCATATCCAGCAAAAAAATTTTACTTATTTTGTTAAAACTGGCCAGATCTGATCTCTCACATCTACCCTACAATATCATTCTAAACATATACAATCACGTCATTGAAATCTCAAAGCCACAAGATAATGCATGATTAACTGAAACCAATGTGTATAAATGAGCATTACATTTGACAGACTAAACTGAATTCTAAAGATTAAAGAAGTCAAAATCAGAAAAATTCAAGTTTGCATTTAATTACATTCTCTTCAAAACCTGTTCCTTTAGAATTGTCAGTATTGAACATCTGGCTACACTTTAGCCAATCAGTTTAGATTGAACTAATCAACTTAGATGGTGCTATAAATCAAAAATTAGACAGCAAGAAGTCAACAAACTACAAATTACAAGATTTCAGTAAATGACAATCATCATTACCGATTCTGTTTTTCCTGCTTTGTATAACTTTTTACACCTAACTTGTTGCTACAGTTATAAATCAGTCTAATACACTATTAATTAATTAATTAAAATGAATTAAAATTATACCAATAAAAACTTAATTACAAAATCTTAAAATAAAACAAGATTAAAAATATATAAAACCACAAAAATTTGGCAAAGCATTTATTTATTCCATTTCTAATGGTGTCAAATCTTTTCAAAAATATATCAGTTAAATTGTGCTTCGATTTTAACAAGTTATGGCTCTTAAATGCTAGAAAGCACTGAATGCAGAAAATGGAATAATTCCAAATATGTAAAGAAAAATCTATAATAGATTATTTGAACTTCCCAAAAAGCTTGCATTTAGTGATAGCTGTGATACAAGATCTCAAAATGGCAACATTTAACAGGTAATCTGCTTATAGACTATTCATATTGAGAAAAGTTTAACTGTTAAAATAACAAGTGACTGTGACTAAACTTTCTTTTCCTATGTAGCATAAAATTGTAAACGAGCCTTCAGTTACCTTTGGCTTATGAATATTGTGTCCTTGTCTATAACTCTGTATTACTAGAAATAATTTCTAATAGCTATACTATAAGAGAAAAAAGGAAAAGGTTTTACAGCCATAGTTCAGTGGATGCTGTTAATAAAGATACAAATGAGACTACTTTCACTATTTCTTCTCCCATAACATTGAGACTTTGTGTCAATATAATAAATCCTAATAAATGAAGGTTAATGAACAACTCATTGTGATCACTTGTATAAAGTATGACACCAGTTTAATTAATATAGACTGAAATACATTCGCCCAAAAGTGCACCTAAATGTATGTCAGTGACCTAGCTTATAACATCAACACTACATAATATAAGATTATACTTCTTTTAATACAGTGTCAATTTTGGAAATTCCAACAATATGATTATATTTGTTTCTATACCTTTTTTTCTTTTTTCCTTTTTTGCTTTTTGTTTCAAATAAAACAGTACAAGTGAGTGGCTTAAATAACAAGATGAAAAAAAGTAACAAAAAAAAAAAACCAAATAAATGGATTAAGCAATAGGTGATTTGATCTGAAAATAGGAAAATGGATTAGAGCTAAGTGTATTTAGTTAAGTTCAATAGCATACCTTGTGTTTTACAAACAAGCAAGATAAGTAATACATTGAACAGTGGATAGCCTTATTAAGTATAGAAATAATGATAATAGTGAGAGGAGTATGTAAAGTAAAAATGCAATAATTCAGAGCTGTTAGAAAAAAAAAAAAAGTTATAGCCAGCATATGCTGACTGAGAAACATTGCAACCTTACTTCCACTATCATCATCATCATCATCATCATCATCGTCATAGTGTGTAGCTAGTTTACTCAGTGCAATGTACAGTTTACGCTATATTTGACATTTCTGAAAATAACCATACCGAACTGAACAAATTGGTGGCATTCATTCTTTTCTCAAGGACATGAATAACACAAATAAAATTAAACAAATTCAGTTGAGAATCAAAAATGGGTCATGGATTCAGGTTATTAAGAACGTGTTTCTTACAGCATTCCATGCACAGCTTTGATGGATGTTAAATACTACGTTTTCCAATCAATTCAACATACATGTGCACGGGTATGGCTGTGTGGTTAAGAAAATTGTTTCTCAATCATGTAGTTTCTGTTTCAATACTGCACAGAAGTTTGGTCAAATATCCTCTTATGTAACCTTGGGCTGACCAATACTTTTTAAATGGATTTGGTAGAGACAAACTCTGCAGAAGTTTGTCATACACAAGATGGTAACTAGACAGAGACAAACAGAAATGCAGATGTCTATCAGCACTGCATACTGCAAAGAATAAAATCATTGGCCTGATAAAGCATTATCCAGTTGTCTTTCAAAAGTCTCTGGTGATATTTGTTCTGGCTTGAGTTACAGACACTCCCTTATCACTCACACCATCAGAAATGTAATGAACTTGTGATTGGCACATTGGAAACCTGTAATGAATGCTGCCATCATTTACCAATTATAATATAAAAATAAAATACAGGTTGAAATTATGTTATAACTTTATATTTTAGGATATTTGCCATTTATTTGTTATTTTATAGATCTTCAGAATTTTGTTTCATACAACATAATTGCAACGTAATATCTAGATTCAAAACTATAACAAATATTAAATAAATTATATTTTTATAACATACTTTAATGTTTCATGTGCCTGAAAAGCTGTTAATTAAGTAGCAATTTAATTAATATGATGAGAATCAAGAATTAATCACAAAATCTTATTTTCACACATCTCACAAGATTTGCATAGTCACTTTATAGTTTCAATTTTTCTTTATCCATTCATTTATTTTCCCTGAGAGAGTAATTTTAAAAACTTTTTAAAAGTGCTGAGCTAAAGCATATCAGAATTAAAAGAGTAAAAAAAAAAGAAATGTCCCTTTTATCAGTTATGATAAAATTAAAAAACTTTCTAATTTCAATCCAAAAATACAAAACATTTTATACTTGAAATTTAGAGTAGAGTGTGTGTAAGTGAGAGAGAGTGACAGGAACTTCTGGGGGCGAAATCTAGGCACTCCAACCAGAATGAAATCTGTTATGAAGTTTCTTAGAATGTTATTCAAAGAGTTGTTTATAATGAACTGTTTCAGTAAATATTTGTACATATACACACATACACACTCTATAAAGTGACTAATGCTAAGAAAGGTATCCAGACATAGAAATCAAGCCAAAGTAGATATTTGAGTTTAGTGCAGCCCTTGCTTACCATCCTGTTGAACCATCTAACCCATGCCAGCATGGAAAATGAATGTTAAATGGTGGTGGTAGTGGTAATGATGATTATATATCAACAGATATATGTAGATGGATTGATAATTGGCCCTTAGAAGCCTTCTAAATACATATCATTAGGATCAGTGCTGTATTAATGTATGCTGATATTTTATGTTGTAAATATAAATCTATAATCTTTCTCAACACTTTATGATTTAAAGTAATGAGAAAAAAAATCTGATCACTTAATACAGAAAATCCTGCGAAAGTATATGACCACAAGCTTATTTTGATTGTAATGCTATTGACTGAGTGAAATTTTTTAAGTGAAATACACCACAGATTTTGGCTGTCCTTTTTTATATGAAAACACTGTAATACCTACAAATACATTAAGTAATGAAAACCAACAGAATCATTTTAAGATGAAATCCATTCTGTCATTTCTTCTAAAATGAAATCTAATGTAAATTGCATGCTAGGCATAACCTTTCAAACAATCTCTCAGGAATTCTGGATAACCAACAAAATGTAAACTGCATTAAAAAAAACATTGTTTTCTCTGTGCAGTCAAAGTACTTTAAACATATATAAATGCTTTATAAGAAACCTAAAAGTCTAGCAATGGGATGCTGCACATATATTTGAAATAGTGCATGCACCATGTTAAATCAATACAAAAGACTATGAACTATCAAAAGAAGCCTCTAAATAGTCAATAACTTGCTAAAAATAGTAGCCAAATTCCCTTCATAATACATTCTTAAAAATGGAAAGACATGATATAGTCATAGTATATCTGGAAAGAGAGAAAAAAAATTGGAATGGCCACAGCTGAAATGCTTTTGATCATAGATCTGTTCAATCACAACTGATCTAGAGCTACACAACACAAGAATCTACTTCTAGAAATAGCCATCCTAACATTCTCTTATAATAGGTCAACATATCCTCCTCTCTTTGCTCAACTTATGATAGCAGTTATGCTAAAGTGAACTACTCCCACTACAGTTTAAACTCATGTAATGCATATAATATACCTAGAAAACAATTGGTCAAGTCTGTCATTTCCAAAACTACAGATATACGTCTTTCTTGTCCATTCTAATTATCAAATGAAAACCAAGTTAACTACACTGTCTTCACTTGGCCACACTGGATTCAGTCTATGAAAGTCTAAAATAATAATAACTGTTCTTCTTTAGGTTAACAAATAAAAATTTAATGATCGAGTTATTAATGTCATAACAAAATATTTTCATATCAAAATTTGCAAAATATTTTTGTATTCATATAAAACAGATTTTAAAATGTTTTATAGTTAGCAAAACTTAATGTTTATATTTTATACTAAAATATTAAGTAATAACTGTAATCTTCTTTTCCAGAGATAATTAAAGTTATAGTTCTTGTAATAAATTTATGGTTACTCATGTTAATGCATAAAAAGTTTCAAGTTTGATTTGTTTTAATGTAAACAGTAATTCTGATAAAAAGTTTGCAATATGTGAAGATTCTTTTTAATGAGAGTTATTTCTTCATATTTTCCATAAATGATAAAAAGAATGTGCAAAGATAAAGAAGCTTTAGCTTGGTTTAGACAGTGGCCTGTAAACACCTCAATGTGTATCATTCAAATGTGAGCAGTCATGTAGCTCGAATATATCAAGAACCTGCTCTGCAAACCCCCTTATCTCATACTTTAACCCCTCATCTCCTATCATAAAGCTGATTCCATCCCTCCTCAGGGTTTATAGTCTTGCAAGCTACATTGTGACCACACTAGTGTTGGTGACATGGAAAAAGTAACCAGTACATGCAGTGAAGTGATTGGCTTTAGAAAAAGCATCTGGCCAAAGAAACCATATCAAAGCAAACACTGAAACACACTGCAGTCTTTGGAACCATCAGATCCTGTCAGACCATCCAACCCATGCCAGCATGGAACATGGATGTTAAATGATGATGATGATAATATTAAACAAACCAAGTTTTAGCAAATTTTTCCAAACAGTGTGCCAATGTCAAGATGTGAACCTGTAAGCTTAATTTTCCATACTATGCAATAATCTTTTCATATCTTTCTTTCAATCATATAGCTATTCTTTATATCAGAGATTAACCCCTTGTTACTATATTTCTGTTGGAATCATTGATTCAATTAATTTTGAAAATAATGAATTTAGTAAAATAATTTTATCATTGTTAAGCTGGCATTTGCAGCATAAATTAACATTAGATTTTGATGGAAGGTTTTCATTTTGATCACTTTAACCTTTAAGCATTTAAACTAGCTATATCTGGCTCAAACATTCTACTTGTTTTATGTTTAAACTGATTAGTTCTTACCTCTTACACCTACCCTACAGTGTCATTTTAAAAATAAATAATTACATCATCAAAATCTCCAAAACTATGAGACAATGGATGATTAATTCAAAACAGTGTTAGTAAATATGCTTTACATTTGATAGAGTAGTTTGAATGCTAAAGGGTTAAGACAGTAAGTTTATATAATAGAACCACAGGCAGTCTCAATTAGGTTGGTATAAAGAGTGTTAAATATGAAAACAATGATAGCAACAACATGGATTTTCAAAATATAGATTTCCAGCTAAAGTGAAACTACTTTTCTAGACTACTTCAATAAGTAAAGCCTTTCAACAAAATTCATACAAACTTATCTAAATTTATGGGCTTTACATAATTTTGTATCTGCAGAAAATCAGTTAACTTATGACTTATGAACTTCCATATGTATTACAATATGTAACCATAGAATAAATATAAAATTTAGATGAAACAGCCCTTGCCATATCAATCAATACATAGTCAAAACAATGGGAAGATGAAAATGAGCAGAAAATGTTATCAGTTATAAAATTAAATAAAAATAAATTTTGAATAATAATATCTTATTTTTGTTATCAAAATGTTATATTAGATGTAAATAGAAAATATTTTTGGCTCACAGAATTTCATATATCTTCTTGGTAAACAAATATTAAGAATTGAAAATAACTTCTTACCTAAAAAAAAAAGTAAAAAGAAATAAATAAAAATATTATTGATGATTAATTAGTTAAATATAAAACATCAAGATCATATCGATATCTTCAAAATGTGTGCAAAAGAGAAAACAGTTAAATGAGAAAAATTACATTGTTGATGTAAAAGATAACCTAAACAGGACATGAGAAATGATATATTGTGCATTAGGAACATAAGAGACAGAGCAAGACCAGTAACAAGAAAAAAGAAAAAAAACAGTAACATTTTGGTTAAAAAGAAAATCAATATTTAAATACTAAGTGGAGATCATTGCAGTGTAGAGAGAGGTTCCCTGTGAGAAAATTTGCAACTTGGTTTTAGCTATTTCATAGCTATTTCACATTACAATTAATACAATTGAGAAAAGCATGAGTGACATTATGAGGCCTTGTACAAAAGTTAAAAACCAATATTTTAATATGAAATACACATTTTAATAAACCTACTGGGTATGTTTTTTACTAATATAATTTTTGTTTTCATTTGGTGGGTCTGGTGGAAAGGACAGTGCTCATAGGCTTTGCATCCCCTCTCCCTAGTCCAGTGTGATTAATACCACTAATGTCACCTAAAAACAATGCAAGTCAACACCTGCAGGAAAGATATAAGTTGGGAGAAAATTCCTGAGGGCAGACATTCTGTTAGTGTAGGGCCTTGTGAGGCTGGATACAAAGGTGATGGGAGGAGGAGATACAAGTGAGATGGATATGTCTTAGTAGAAGTAGCATGAGTCTAGCCAGCTCCAAGGAGCAGAGGCCACGATTATATGGTAGGAAAGGCAGACACTGAGGAGATAGTGAACCTGTGAGTAGTGGCTGGAGCATGTCTGTGAGTTATTCTATGCCAATCAGTCAGATGGACCTTTCTAGAAGTTGTCTAGGATGTTTACATGTGCAGTAGCAGCACTAACTCATAGCAATATTCTATGGTAGGCTTCAGTTGAACTTTGAATGAATCTACCAAACAACATGATATTGCATTATCTTGGTCTCTTATTATCTGTTCCATAAGGCACACTCTCTAGACATCTGGTCTTGCTACTATTTCCCTTTATCTTCCTAGGTTTTTATCTTCCATGAGTACCTTCTATTGACAGTACATAGCAGTCCTTTATCTAATACGGACAACCCATTTATGAGAAAACTGGTGAGGTTTGGCAAACTGACACCTGGACCCAGAAACAACATTTGGCTGATTGATCAGCAATTCAAGCAAGTGTCCCCTGCACACTTAGGCTGATAAGTAATGCCCAGCTTCACTCTCCACTTCCTAATGCTCATCATTTCATGGAGGTTGACATTAAACATCCAATAGGTTTGTCTCACTTTAATCAAGCTTGCACAAATTCTCCACATTCTGACAATATTTTATAACCATGAATCTCTCCTGTTCACTGTATCATGCTGTATATGGGAAGTCATTCAGCCTATATGACCCCCCCCCCCCCTCTCTCTCTCTGACACTCACCCATGTAACAAGGAATGGCACTTAATTTACCTGTATTCACCCCCCACTACCATCATCCAGTACTCAAAACATCCTTTCCAAACTAACAGTCAATATTCCCTCTCCCACCCTATACTACTCCTCCACCCTGTTCTGATTCTACCATTATGTTCTTTTATTTCTTTCACTCAATCATCCTGGTTTTCTGTCTGAAAGTATTTGTCATGCTAATAAATCTGAGATACATCAAGGGAAATAAAGTGTAATGTACAAAACCTACTACAGATTAATATAATAACTAAAAGTGGAAGAACATTAATCTGAGGGCAAGAAAGTGTTTAACAAATGTCAATAGTTGTAGGTTTTTGCTAATATCATACTTGCTTCATACTTCAGTTGTAAAATATCCTGTTAACAATATATCTTTTATCTTTTACTAGCTTCAGTCATTAGACTGCAGCCATGCTGGGGCACCAGTTTGAAGAATTACAGTGAAACAAATCGACCCCCAGCACTTATTTTTAAGCCTGGTACTTATTCTATCAGTCTCTTTTTGTTGAACTGCTAAGTTGCAGGGATGTATGCCCCTCCTAATGCCAACCACTTTACAGAGTGTACTAGGGGGTTTTAACATGACACTGGCACATTTTCTTTCTACTATAAGGCTTTGGTCAACTTGAGACTATAGAAGAAGACTCTTGTTTAAAGTATCATGCAGTAGGACTGAACCTGGAACCATGTGGTTGAGAAACAAGCTTCTTACCACACAGTCACACCTGCACCTGTCAAAATTAAAACACACACACACACACACACACACACACACACACACTGGCTATGTTAATATGGAAAATAGCAATTATAATTATTAACCCTTTAACATTTAATCTGGCCATATCTGGCCCAAATATTTTCTCTGTTTTATGTTCAAACTGGCCAGATCCTGCCTTTCACACCTACCCTATAATCTCATTTTGAAAATATACAATCACACCATCGAAATCTCAATGCTTACAAGATGATAAATGATTAGTTGAAAACAATCTGAATAAATAAACATTACATTTGACAGAGTAATTTGAATACTAAAGGATTAAATGTACAACAGATAAATGGCTAGTGAGTGAATTTGGTAGATGGATACTGGAAGAAGCCTTTTGTATATACACGTGTGTGTGTGTGTGTGTGTGTGTGTGTGTGTGTGAATCCATATCTTGACATCACATGATGGTTGTAAACGAACCTCACCATTATACAAGAGATTATTTTCATTTCCAGTCTTCTACAAAAAAGTGTGGTCACGGGAAATATTACTTTACTTGGAAAGAGGTGAGGGTTTGAGACCAACAACAGCCAGTTGTAGAAAATCTGCCTCAACAAACTATGTCTAACCCATGCAAGCACATAGAAGTGAACGTTAAATGATGATGATGAAGTGATACCACTATCAGCTAGGTAAACAATAAGATGAAGCTCACTTACAAATGATAGGATTTGAATCCATGCCAATAACATAACAGCAGGACTAATTTTCACATTAGGAAGATGAGCAGACAAAAGATGCTATAGATATTAGACTTAGTAGATTTTATTGGCTTGGGCAGTGTGCAGCTGCATTAGAATGAAGGAAGAAAGACCTCTTTTTCTCTTCCTGTGCTTTCATTTTATTTCCAGCTAGATTTATGACAACTACTGTCTAATAATAACTCCCTCGTGTCAAAACCTAAGGAGGAGAGAGTATAGAAATGTGAAGTAAGTGGCTTAATTGTTATAGCTTGTACCTACAATACCTATAAATACACCAAAATAAATGAATTTTCTTTCCAATTTACAAGATAGAAGAGACAAAGATTTCCTGAGCAAATAACCTTAAGCTATTGATTGTTCATAACAGAATATTTCTAGCTATTGGTATGCAAGGTACTGATACAATCATCAAAATGACAGCTCCGATGAAATATTATCATGCGATTTTATCAATACTCTATTTTCCTTCAAATATTCAGAACTTAGAATTTCCCAATATGAGAGAGAGAGAGAGAGAGAAAGACAGACAGACAGAGATTGCATGCACAATTATTCCAAGATTAATAATTAAAAGCTTGCACCAGATTTATCTGATCTGAAAAATAATTACTACATGGTAACAGGATGGTTAAGATTAGTAGAAGTAGTTTAAGTGTTACCCTGACTTTTTTTTTTAAGAACCAAACCACTCTTGTCAGTATATGAAAAATGGATGTAATTCCCTGTAAAATGTCATAGTCTGTAAATGCTATTGAATCTAAAATTTTCATCTGCTACAATAATAAATTATTTTAAAATGGACAACAAATGTGACTGTGTGATAAGAAGTTTGCTTTTTAAATACATGGTTTTGGGTTCAGTCCTATTGCATATCACCTTGGACAGGTGTCTTCTACGATAGGCCTGGGCCAACCAAAGCCTCATGAATGGATTTGGTAAACAGAAACTGGAGAACGCCCATTGTGTGTGTGTGTGTGTGTGTGTGTGTGCCTTTGTCTTGACACCATGTGATGGTTGTAAATGAGCATCACTGCCATACAAGTGGTGTTGTTATTTCCAGTCTTCCTTGAAAAATATGTCTGGCCACAGAGAAATATTACTTTGCCTGGAAACAGATGGCAGGATAGGCAACTGGTCATAGAAAATCTGTCTTAATAAATTCCATCTAACCCATGCCAGCATGGAACAATGGATGTTATATGATGATCATGATGAAGATAATAGCAAGTGATATACAAATCGTAGTAAAAGTGCAGTCAGTTGGCAAAACTGTTAGCATATCAGAAAGAATGCCTCGTGGTATTTGTTCTGGCTGTCTCAAAGTTCAAATCCCACTGAGGCTGACATTGCTGGTTATTCTTTCAAGTTTGATAATAAAGAATCAATTAAGTGCTAGGGTTGTTTCTCTCTGTCTGTCTGTCTGGATTGGTTACATTGAAGAGGCCAGCAAAATAGTGTTCATTCACATTCTACATCATTGTGGGCTCAATAAGGAAAAAGAGCAAAAGTTGAAGCCATAAGCTTGAACTAATTGTATAGTATAATGTAATAGTAAATATTTTTATGGACTAGATTTATAGTATAATGTAATATACTAAACATTTTTATATTCGTTTTAATATAGATGTTATTAGGCATTATAAAATTGCTGAATCTAATCAGAGAGAAAAACGAAACAACAAAATATTAAAAATTAGATAACTGATCAATTATTTTTCATCTAAACATAATCACTGAGACAAAAGAACAAAAATATAGATAAAAATATAAATTTATCTTTAAGGTGAAAATATATAAAGCAAGAAGATAATTTACGAATAAAAATTAATTGAATATTAAATACAGTGAATAAAAAAAGGAAAATAATAGATGCCAAACAGAAAAGTGGCAACAATATATATAAATTTTATAATAGTTGAAAAAATGAAAATAAAAAGTTAAAAAATACCTACTCTACCCTGACCCGATGGAAAAATAATCAATAAAAAACAAACTTTCGCTTCAACAAAAATATTGTTGAAACAGCTCTATTCATGATCTTTACTGCCATCAAATAATTTCTATCTGAAGTATTTCCTTTAAAGAAGTGTTACAAGTTAAATATTAAACAAAGCATGGCACCTTGAGGTTTTCGGTAAATATTAATCTTAAGAAGTGTTTTCATATTGATGTTTTTGTAACTATCATCTTTGTCACTGTAGTTCAACTTGTTTATTTTGTATTATTTGAGGAAAGATAAATCCATATACTCAAGTTTGATGGTATAAAAATGTTGAAACGATCTTGTTGTAAAACAAAAAAATCAATAAACCAAAAACTCTCCTTCAGTACACTGTAGTATAAAAGATAATTAGCTTGGTAGACAATATCCTTCATAAGTAACAAGTTATTAATATGATCAAATAGAAAGTATTCATGAATTATTCATGTAATTTGAATCAGTACCAAGGAGAAATGTTGTTCATTTTTAACCAGTTAAATTTAAGTTTGAATTATACTTTTTATCATTTACAAGTTTCACTCAGTGGATTGTGGCCATGCTGGGGTAGCACCAACAAGGGTTTTGTTGAACAAATTGACCCTGATATATATTTTTAAGTGTGAAACTTATTCCGTTAGTCTCTTTTGCAGAACCTCCAATTTACAGGAATGTAAACAAACCAATGTGTGGAGACGCAATGCTTAGTGGTTAGGGTGTCAGCATCATGATTGTGAAAATGTGCTTTCGATTCCTGGAACGAGTGACGCATTGTGTTCTTGAGCAAAACACATCATTTCACATTGCTCCAGTCCACTCAGCTGGCAAAAAAGAGTAATGCTGCGATGGACTGGCGTCCTGTCCAGCTGGGGAACACATGCGCCATTGAAACCAGGAAACCGGGCCCATGATCCTGACTAGGCTTTAAAAGGGCGTAATAAAATAAAAAAACAAACCAACACTGGTTGGACACAAACACACACACATACACAGATTCCATGCAATTTCTGTCTTCTAAATTCACTCACAAGGCATTGATCAGTCTAGGGCTACAGTGGAACACACTTGTCCAAAGTGTCATGCAGTGAGACTGAACCCAAAACTACATAATTGCACAGCAAACTACTTAACCACACAGCCATGCCTACACCCTTAAAATATTTTAATGTAGATAGCAGACTATTAACACAGTAAATAACAGATGATGCCAGTAAAAAAATTAAAAACAAACATTTTGGTAAATGAAAGTTTCTGTAAGAAATGACACAATTACAGCAAGTTTTACTGACTGAAATTATAGAGTAATTAAGTTGATTAGAATTTAAGCTAATAGTTTCAGCATTTGTATCATTTTATCTAGTTATATTGATATCAATTTCTAACTAGAGAGAGAAAAATGTGATTTAGCCATGGTGTCTATTTGTTTACTATATGTGTGTTTACTATAACCACATGCTCATGAATTTAATCTACATATCTATTTGGCCTAATTCTGTTTCCTACATCATTGATTGGTTGAAATTACCGAAATACGACAACTTTAACACGAAATAATTTCGTAAATAGAAACTTTTCTCAACAACGCTATGAGTAAAAGATGTTCTATATGACACATTCTACCAGTATAAGAGGTTTCAAAGTGCTGAGTTAAAGAAAATTAATTAATCGAGCTGCCCATGAAAAGGAAAAGATCTGAACTTGATAGAATATTAGTAATTTGTAGAATTCGAAGTATTTTCTTATTTCTTTATTGCCCACAAGGGGCTAAACATAGAGGGGACAAACAAGGACAGACAAAGGGATTAAATCGATTACATCAACCCCAGTGCATAACTGGTACTTAATTTATCGACCCCGAAAGCATGAAAGGCAAAGTTGACCTCGGTGGAATTTGAACTCTGAATGTAACTGCAGATGAAATACCGCTAAGCATTTCGCCCGGCACGCTAATGTTTCTGCCAGCTTTGAAGTATTTTCTGGCTTATAAGATATGCATGGATGTGTACATTCATTTGGGAGACAACTGAATTCTTTCTTTTATTGTATATCACCTGAATGAACTTACAAAGCAAGAGACTTGGAGAGGTAATGAAGTGAATTAACAGTTTTGAACAAATATAAGGTTGGTCCAAAAAGAAACTGGACATTTAAAATAGTATGCCAAACAGTTGGAACAGCATGCACCCAACTGCAGTGCTATGTATAGGGAACTTTGACCTTCTGTCTAATAATAGCCATAATCACAGTATGTTCAGTCATTGATCTACACATATACTTGAGTAAATGTATGTATGTATAGTGCACTTGATTTAACACAAGTTGAACAATGAAGGAATTTAAAGAGTAACAGTTTGAGTGAAATTCTGTTTGATATTGAAGAAAGAACTTTTACAAAGTCTTTTCTAATGTTGCAACAAGTCTATAAGGAGGATTGTTTGAGCTGTGAAATGTTATGAGTGGTATTAGCATTTCAGTTTGAGGGGAAATGTCTACCAAAGTTGATCCCAAATCTGAGCAATTTTCCAAGATAAGAGATCATCACATTATGCTGTCATTAGTGAAAATCTTGACCCAACTGTCTATGAAGTTTTCAAAGAAGTAAATACCTGTAAAAATTCATGCCACATGATTTTAAAAGAAAAACTGAAGATTCATTGTGTGGTGTAAAAAAATGGTGTTGAACAAAAAGAGAACTGAATCACAGTCAGTCAGGATTGTTTGAATGCTGATGAAAACTTTCTAGAAAGTGTTATAACCAGTAACAAAAAGTGAGTGCATGGTTATGATGTCAAAACAAAAAGCAGTTACTGCAAGTAGATTGGATTGTCACCGTATGACAGTAATGCCTGTCAGAATCACTCAAATGTGAAGATGATATTGACTATCTTTTCTTTTTGATTGAAACAGCATTAATCATTTCGAATTTGTTTGGAGTGGGTAAGATGAACAATAAAGAGTTTTACTTGGATAACCTGAGATACTTGAGAGAGACAGTGTGAACAAAAAGACTTGAAGCATTGAGAACCAAACCAGATGCTGCACCACAACAGCACAACTGCTCACAGGACACACTTTATTCATGACATTTTGGCAAAGTATAAGATGACTCTTGTCTCCCAGTCATTTTACTTTAAATTTGGTACCTGTGCTCTTATTTGTTCCTGAAGTTAAAATCTATCCTGAAAGGACATCAATCTGAGATGACAGAAAAAAATAAATCAAAGAAAATTCACTTTGAGAACTGTGCATTACTTCTGGGAAAGCATTGTAGATGGTATTCTAAAAGTGGAAAAATACACTGGAAGTAGTCTATCAAAAGTGCATGGAGGCATTTTGAAGGAAACATGTCTGATTAAATTGTAAGTAGAGCAATGAATTTGTCTTTTTTAAAAAGTTAAGTTTCTTTTTGGACAGACCTTGTGTATATATGTATATATATATATATATATATATATATATATATATATATATACACACACACACACATACACGTTATACATTTCTAATCTTGAATGATTCAAATAGAAAATTATACAAGCTCTTATATGATACAATCCAACAAAGCCAAACATTACTCATTGAGAATTTGTTATTATAAAAACATGTAAGGAATGACAATAAATTCATCACTGTTTTAACTGCCAACTTGGTGGATTTTATGGTGCAATTGTGATTAAGAAATTACGTCAAACCTTTGAAGACTGAGTAATTATATTTGAGAAGATACATGTTCAAAATAAATGGCCAAATGCCAGCATAGAAAAATTGGCTGCAAAACTGGTGTGTGTGTGTGTGAATAAGAGAGAGGGGGGAGGAGAGGTAGAGAAAAAAATGGGATGGAGATGCAAATTAGAAGAACTGTTATCAATTTTAATAGAGCTTTATTTTTGACAATTATACTATTCTGTGCTATGTGAGCTCAGCAAACTAAGTGCAAACATACAATGGTCATAACTGCTTGTCTTATACAATATTTACTTTATCATCAACCCATTCAAAATTCAAGAAATTGTGAACTCTGATCAGTTTAAAGTATTTAATTATTAATACAAGGGCTTGTTAGATCATTAATGAAACTGTAGGTGCCATAATAGATGGCATATAAAACACTCACTTAAAAAAAAAAAAATTTTAATCAACCTGGGCCCCTCATGAGAAGTTGAGCCTCACTTAATGCATTAAAAACTTTTTTCTGAATATGCACTGCTGAAATTAGGGTGTGTCTAATATGCCCATGCATCTTTTATGCCATCAAATATGATAATCTAATTTCAAGAATAATTTGTTTTTGCTCTCAATGGATTAGCATTTAGGATCTTTAGAATATCATTTTAAAATAATTTCTGTTATTTGCTAATATTTTTTCTACAAATACATCATAATTTAAAATCATAGGGGAACAGATTTTCAAGCATTATGATATTACAAATATATTATTTAGAGTACCATTGCAAAATATATCCCAATATCTTATCTCAAACACCAGATACCACAAGCAGCCAAACACCATAGTAACATAGTAATTGATTATGACATGGAAATTGTAGTCTGTTATAGATAACATGCAAGAAACAATTTTACAGTAATTCATGAAAGAATTAGATATGACTGGCAGCATATAAGTTGTAAAAAAAACATCTGCTTCTTTGCCTGTAGCTCATATTACTTAGTATGTAGGAGGCACTCACTGCAAGACTGTATTAGGAGTAGACAGAAGCTGTTGTATATTGACAAGTACATTAGATGTTTGTTAGGGAATGGATGTATATACCTTGACTAAACTTTATAAAAAGATAGTTTAGAAGTCTACTGTATAATATTACACAATATTTATTTTATGTCAAAAGTCTGATTAAAATAAATAAGTTGTCATAAATGTTTATCTTCCAATGATTAAATATGTAATTTGTTTTTATATTTTTCCTGAGTAAAACTTTCTTAGTATTTATGGATTTAAAATATATTTACCAGTACTATTGATTTTTTTTTTTTTTCAGTAATCACATAAAAGTAATATTTATAGGGTGGAAGGTATAGTCTATGAAACTGACCTCCAAAACCAATAATTTTATTTTAATGACACAAGAAAAATTATTTTATTGATACAAGTCAACACTGACAAGTTATGAATTCAGAAACTAAATATTAAGTGTTATTCCATCACCTTTCGATTTCTTCCTACTCATTGAAAACTTTAACATTATCTTTCCTTTAGCGCTATGATTAAAAAAAACAGAGCCTTAAGATTTGCCAGTGGAAAACATCATGAATCTCATTTCTATCATCATTATATTTACCAACATTGTATTTAGTATTTGTCCTCTGATGATATTGATTGAGAAAGTTTACAGTGCAGCATATATCCAATCTTCTCAATCCTGCATCATCATCTCTTCTTCAGATCAAACATTTCTGACATCATATCTTTCTTGGTTTGCTTTATGAGGAATTGTATGTATGTATGTTGTTTTGTCTTAAGCCTTAGGACTCATCCTAACATTCCTCTTGAATAGGACACTGGTCCATTGCTGGTTTATTCAGTTAGAGCTGAGTGAGCTGGAGTTATGTGAGATGAAGTGCCTGGTCCAGGAATTGACACTGTAATTCAACAATTGTCAGTGCAACACCCTAATTACTAGGCCACATGTCTTCACTCATGGGCAATTAACCAATAATGATTCACAACACTATTTTACCTAACTTGCATCATCATTTCCCATTATGTACTCACATACCAAGTACCACTTGCACACACATCAAATATCTTTGACATTAAGCCATTTTCTCAATTCATTTGCACTGTTATGTAAATTAACATGTTATCCCCAATGAATCACCACAGTTTGTCTCCAACTGCTACAGGCCTTCCAGACTCAAGTCTCACCGCTAAGCACTCTATTCATTCCTTACTAAAACTGGTAAAAGAGGCATCCAACTAATTTAGGAAAGTAGCAATGATGCATCCAACCCATGCCAGCATGGAAAGCAGATGTAAAATAATGATTATAATGATGAAGATGATGACGACGAGGCTGATAATGACATCTACTGCTCTTTAAAGAATATCTCAAAAGAATTTTTAATCACTATCAGGTTTGGTAAAACTATCGGAAATGTGTAATTAATTTTCTTAAATGGCTAAAATCCTCAAGAGGTTTAGTGTGCAACATATTTTTATGGTGTTAAATTGACAAGAGATAAATCTGTACATGATACTAGTCTATTGCTTATGACATTCCCACAAGTTGTGGTCTCTGTCAGATTTGTAGGGGAGTAGAACCAGCATAGGACTCGGTAAAATTTCTGCAGGGGATTTAAACTAAATACTTAAAAGGCTGGTAGTTGAAGATGTTATCTATTTAAACATTTCACCTTTACAGTGTTACATCATACATAAACTGAATAATTTTGTCATTTGATTTTATTCTCTCAAAATAACTTTGCTATAAATACTTTTAAATTCTATTGTCATTTCATAGTTGATGGACGAATATCTTTCTATTTGCTAATATTTTGATTGTTGAAAGTTTATTGCATTACCAAATATTAGTTATTTGGATTTACTTGTGCCACATTCTTGGCAACATCATCTTTTAATTTCGACTAGAATTTCATTTAACTGTAATTAGACCCCAAAGCGTTGAAGTACTATTTAATATTCTGGCATTAAAAAATTTCCAACAGCAGGCATCAACCATAATCAAGAGTTTTATTTGTTAAATGTGATTAAATGATAAAATGTTTCTCTAAGAGTTTATAAGACTGGGTTAAAACTAAGAATTCTCTAATATTATCTTTTAATCATTCTTTGGTGAAAAGCTACATCGAAAAGGGTAAATATTTTATCTCCTCGTAGGCATACTAACTTTTTATTGAGCTGGCTCGGGATTACAAATAGGCCTTTTTGTAGATGCTTGATGTGCTAGATTAGCAGGTAGTGTACTCCTAAATGCACTATATCTCAGATAATGTACTCCTAAATACACTAGATCTTGAATAGATGAGGTAGGTATGGGTGGAATGCTTTTGATCATAGTTTAGATGGATTAGAGAAGAACAGGAGATAAAAAAAAAAGAACAACTGAGGTGACTCTTGCGAATGCAGAGCACCGTTAACCTTCTTGAATTCTATTATTTTATTTACTTGAAAACATATAGACTCATTAAAAATACAGAGAATTGCAAAATATCTGTACATAAGGAAAATAACCAGATAATTATTTCATATGTAAATAATTAAAGGCAAGTAAAGAAACAAATTGACAAAGGTTACTCTATCCTTCTGACATATGAACTCAAGCATTATTGTAATGCAAACTGCATTGCATGTCTGGAAATATTATTACCACTCTGTTTACTGTTGAAAAATACCTGACTATTCATACTTGTTGAACGAATAAAGCACAAGTGTGGCAAAGAAGTTTGCTTCCCAACTACCTGGTTTTGGATACCTTGGATATCTGTGTGGCACTTTGAGCAAGTACCTTTTACTATAGCCTTAGGCTGACCAAAACCTTGTGAGTAAATAAAATAATAGAATTCAAGAAAGCTAACAGTGCTCTGCATTCACAAGAGTCACCTCAGTTGTTTTTGTTTTTTTTTCCTGTTCTTAACCCCTTATCATTTAGATTACTCTGTCAAAAGTAATGGTTATTTATTCAGTGTTTTCAATTAATCATGCATTACTTCATAGTTTTGAAATTTTTATGTGATTGTTTATTTATGGAGTGACATTGTAGGATAGGCGCAAGAGGTCAGTTCTGGCCAGTTTGTACATAAAACATGTAGAGTATTTGTGCCAGATATAGTTGGTTTAAATGCTAAAGGGTTAAAGAAGCCCAAAGCATGTGTATATCATTATTGTGTGTGTGTGTGTGTGTGTGTGTGTGTGTGTCTTTCTGTGCTTGTCTTAAGATTGTGTGATTGTTGTAAATAATTGTCATTCATTTCCAATATTCTGCAAAAACATGCCTGGCCATGGGAAAATATTAGTTTGCTTGGAAACTAGTGAGGGTTGGTGACAAGAAGAGCATCTGGCCATAGAGTACCTGTCTCAAACTCCATCTGACATATGCAAGCATAGAAAAATGGGTGTGAAAACAATAATGATGATGAGTAGGTGCAGGTATGGCTGTGTGGTAAAATGCTTCCTTCCCAACCACATGGTTCCAGGTTCAGTCCCACTGCATGGCACCTTGAGGAAGTGTCTTCTACTATAGCCTCAGGCCCACCAAAGCCTTGTGAGTGGATTTGGTAGACAGAAACTGGAAGAAGCCTGTTGTATATATATATTGTCAAGCAGTGAGTGGGCACACACACACACACACACACACACACACACACACGATGGGCTTCTGCACAGTTTCTGTTCATCAAATTCACTCACATGATTATAGTTAACGTGGGGCTGTAGTAGAAGACACTTGCCCAAGATGCCATACAGTGGGACTGAACGTGAAACCACATGGTTGAAATTAATAATAAGGTGAAACCACATTATGAAATTAATCAATTAGTGAAAACTCAAGTTAAAGGAGGTTCTAAAAGCCACAGAATATTGCTGTATTATTATATCTGTTCTAAAAATATTTTGTTCACAACAGCATAGTTCTGAGTTTTATTTACCTGCTCTCTATTTCACAGAATCCACTGTCAACTTATTCACTTGACTGAATTAATGCAACAAGACATTTGATTTATCATTTCACCATAACATACTTTTCGGATAGCTGCACCTTGGAACAAATTCTCATTGCTGGCACATCTTCATACACATTAATCATATATATATATATGACTACTGTAGATATCAAATATATCTGGTGATATATATATATATATATATATATATATATATATATATATATATATATATATATGTGCATTACTTTTGACTGAACTCAAAGCCATTTTATGAAAAGGGGAAGAAAGAATTCAGTGGGGAGTGAGGGTTAACTCCCATGGCTATATAACCAGATTAGTCTTAAGCTAATGTTTTTTTTTTTGTCAATATCAGCTTAATTTTAATTGGTTAAAATTTTTTAGATCAATACATTAACTATGCTAGAGCTCACATTTTAGTAAATGTTTTTCATGCATGAATCCTTGGGTATTTTCCATAGTAGTTTTCATAGTATAATCAAAACCAGGAATAGGTGGAAAAGTAAAAATGCTTAACTTCAAGACAAGATACATACTTAATTATAACAGTAATTTGGTATATTTTTCTAACATGAAGATATTAGTAAGGAGAGATTAAGGCTTAGAATTCCTAAAAGAAAATTGTCATGACTTAAAAATTTAGAGCTAATGTGTTGTCTGTCTTTTCTAAATTAGTCTTTATTCAGTCTATTTGGTTGGCAGTAGGTGATGTTTCACATTCTAGTAGTTAACTTTAAGAAGCAGATCCAGTTAAAAATATATGTTCTAACAATAATAAGAAAATGATTAGATTAGAAATCAAGAAAAAAAAGAAAGCATGTATATAAATATGAAAAATGAATGTAGATTGTCTCAAGATAAGTTATCACACAGATACAGCCAGTCATATATCAATGATTTATGAATTGAGCATGTTCAGAAACTTATATGATTACATATCTAGCTAATGCTATTTCATCTGTGTTAAGCTGGTTGTCTAACAGTTTAGTAGTTAGAACCAATGATCTTGGCATTGAAGAAAAGAATGGAAAACATATATTGTTCACTATATTTTCTTTTCCACATCTTATTTTTTAGTATCAACCAGATTTGTTTGATATAAAGAGAAGTACTTGGTGGCACTGGAAGTTAAGTAAATATATAAAAGATAATAAAGTTGGTTTCTATTGAACTATAATAGCGGTAGGTAGATATTTACTTTCGTTTTTTTTAGAACATAGAAATGCAGCAGATCTTAACAGATCCATAGAAATATTTTTAAAAATCTAAGAGGAAACTTTGATTTTGATTGGTGATTTCAATATGCAGAGAAATGTTCAACTAACAGAAGAAAAGTTAGTTAAAATGCAACTAGTCATGAGCAATAAAGTAAATTATAAACTCCATGTTAATCTATTTAGTGAGCAATGTGCAATATTTTAATACTTTTAGCTATATAGTTTCTTTAACATAAACATCTGGGTATCTTGAAAAATAAAACGAGTTTAAAGGATGACAAAATTTTTATATCAGAGTGCTTTTTTTTTTAAAAAAGAAAAAAGTAAAAACAAAAATAAAAATAACATGTAGAATTCCATTTGATGGTTCAAGATCTAATTTTATTAATTTTTTTCTTTATTTCATCAGGTAGAGCAGAAGTGTTACATGAACCACATAAAATCAATGATTTGTATTGATATATTTGGCAAGATAAAGGTTTGTCCTATCTCATATTAGGAATACACAAAAATTACTTTTAAGTTAATGGCTGGGGGAAAAAAAAAAAAATCAACAAGTTCATATTGATGACTACATAAACAAAAAAAACTTTAAAAATAAATTAAGTTGTAGTTAATAACACAGAAGAGCTGTATTTCTTTTTGAATATAGGCAACTCTAAGCAAACAAATAAATAAAATGGAGTTACAAGCATAGACTTACTAATTTACCCATCTGTTCATAAAAAAAAAGACATTTTATTCAGAACAAATATTTACTTTGGGATATTCAAGTTAAAAAAAACGAAAATAATGTAAATGATTTTATTATAAAACATTATCAAATCTGAAAATGGTGAAAACAATTTTAATATCCTTTAATAAAAATATGAATTAGTGTGTTTAACACCTTAATGGGCAATTTAATACAGAGGCTAATAGAAAGTAACAAACAGTAACATTTACTAAAGTAATCAATTTTCAAGAGGAACAACTTTCAGAAACAGGAAAAACAAACTGAATTTCATCTAAGCATTTCTTGCCTTTGAGAAATCAATAATATACAATCTGAATAGGATACACGTTCATTCTAGAAGAAACAGAAACAGCTGTACTTAAACAATCAATGCTTGGAGGATGATGTGGAAGGAGGGGGTTGCATCCATAGGAAATATTGGCATTTCCGGATCATACAATAAATAAATATATAGAACTACAAAAACTAAACAAAAAAAAAAAACCTGAAGGCGTAATTTTTGAACTTGAAACTTCAAAATGCTGATGATAATCATTAAGTAAACTTATCTTCTAATTGTTACATAGTTACTATTCTGTCAGTTGTTGTTTACTAATGTACTTAAAGGTCTGAGTGTTTTAGTATGGCTCAAACAACAAAATCTAGGCTCAAATTTCCAATTGTTTAATTATGCTAATTTTGTTTGTTAAGAAGCTGACACATGATAGAGTCATATTTCCAAGGTATCTCTTACAATTCATTAACATACTTGAAATAAGATTGTACCCACACACCCACCTTATTTTTTATGTTTTGTCGTCTTTTTTTTGTGATTCATTTTATGAGGAAAATAATAGCAAACCCTGCACTTTGCATCAAGCAGAGAATAAAGCATATTTCAGAACTGGGCTTTTTTTCTTTTTAATGGCCTAGTCAAAAGATGAAGGACATCACAGATGACTCGTTTTGGGGTCTCCAAATCCAGTAAGAGGAAATAGAGAAATCTGAATGGAAACATGACTTGAATGCTTGCAACAGAATTTAAATGAGAGGAATTAAGTCTATCTTTAAAGATGCCATCCCACCACTAAGTCAACAAATTCCAAAATACTACTAACACCTAAAACATACTATTGAATTCAGGTTACATATTATCATAAGAATACACAGTAATACTCTCACAGCATCGTAAACTTCAAGTGAATATTAAATATTTTGAGACTATTCTTTACTTGTGTAGCAACGTATTAAAATACACAGAAAAGAGCTGCAAAACTATCATTAAGAATTATAAAGAAATGGTTAATAACTAAAGCAATTCTACATAAATGTAACCACCATTCCTTAGAGAGAAAAGGTAAAGATGGCTAGACTAGTTGTTTTGAAAAGGTAAGTATACTGTTACAAAGCAGTCATTAGTGAAAATAGCTAATGAAAGCATATTTTTAATGTAGCTAAATGACATGATAAAAGTAGTAGTTAGACATAACGAGTAACATGAACAGTGTCAAGGTGTTTGGTGAATCAATGAATACAATACTGTATTTAAAATAATAACAGATCAGTAATAGTGAAGAATATTTGAAGGTATTGTCACAGTAAGGACAAGATGCTTAATGGCTTATAGTTCTTCATCAAATAGAAAAGTCTGCAAACATAGTACAGGAGTCGTTTTCAGTCATAAAAAAAAGAAGGGAAGATCAAGAAGAACCTGTCAAAAAAGCTCTCATGAGTGACTTGTAAATTGGAAAGGAACAACTGATAATCTCACAGACCTCTTTAAGGTCCTGTGCTTAACTATAATTAAAATGGAAGACATACCAGCCTGATGTGATGCTAGTCTGTCATAGGTAATATCCCAGTATCATCTGATACTTATTTCCATAAACTAGATGAATTAAGACATAGAGAATAAGTATAAGTATACTACTGAAATACACATTAAACAATGTCATCCTTGTTAGTGTTAAAAATCAGAAGGGAGAGTATTTACTGACTAGGTTAAGTCAGTGTAATAAAACTACAGCAATTTTGCAATTACAATGTCAGTAGTTATTTTAAAAAATAAATAAAATGATATATAAAGTTACATTAATTTATCAAATAAACTGATGTCAATCAATATTGACTATTTTAAAACAAAATATTAACCTTCACTAGATATAGATTTAACCCAAATTTTCCAATAATCAAATCTGATAGAATGTAGTAAGGAGATTTGGCTAGAATTTCTAGCAAACTGACAATCACATAGATGTTCCTGCATTATCTAAATTTTCAAAGGTAATAATACTGGATAATATTTACTGAAAACAAGTCAATACTACACTTCCTCAGTTGGGTGGGCTTGCAACTTACTTGATAACCTCACTTGCTGGTGCAATGTAAAAAGCTCCCCATAGCACTCTATGAAGTGACTGGCATTAGGAAAAGCATCCAGCCATAGAAACCATACCAAAGCAGTCACTGGAGCTTAACACAGTCCTCTAATTTGTTGGTTCCTGCCAATCTATCCAACATACCAGCATGGAAAACAGATGTTAAATGACACTGATGAAGTCACTGATGTCATTTCAGGTTTTAAAATATGCTATATAAACGTTATAAAAGTTATCTAGAATAGTTGAGGTCCAGCAAGAATACTTTCTAATATACAATATTACCGTCACTATTATAAGAGATACCAGGTCTAAGTAATTTTTTACTCTAAAGTTTATATCCACTAGAAGCATTTCCTAGTGGTTTTGGACAAACTATTCAATCCTATTTGCATAAGCCATCAAGTATAATTAAAAAACACCCTTATCATCAAGATTGCTTTTACTATTAGGTGAATTTATAAAGTAAAACAGATTCATTAACAAGATAGAGGCACACGGTTCTTTCAATGGCTTTTTTTGACATCTAAATTCTAAAGGATTCTTTTTCTTGCACATGCGTAAATAATCTGTTTCTTGTTTGCAAAACTATATACAATCACATGGTTCCTGTTTTAATAACTTTGCATATCTATTAACAATTAAAGTTTGAATCATCCATTCCAACTTAAACGACAAATGAGTTATTTATGTGTATTTAGAAAAATATCATTTTAACAAAATATAAGCATGACCTCATAAAATCTGGAAAAATATTTATAACCAATAAAGTTAGAACAAAGCAATTTTCCTTTTTTGTTAATTTTTTACAAGTTGGTTTGATCTGGCTGGTTCTGATATGATTTCCTGTTGTAATTTGGAAGATAGGACTAACCACAAAAATCCAATCATATGAATATCAATTAAATCTATTTCTTAAGAACCCCTAACATTAATACTCATCCACTAAAATATTCTTGTATTTTCTTTTAAACTTACAGCTCTTAAATCATCAGTAGCAGCATAAGATAAGCAGTATGTTTGATGCAAAAATAAATTTTCAAACACATCAACATTATTTTATACATGTCTTCTCTTCTGGTATGGGTAAGACAAGTCATCAAAGTCCGAATCAGTTCTTATTTCAAATTACTGCCCTCGTTGATGGATCAGAGAACCATGTCTTACTTGTCCATTTCAATTTTAGCTTCATTTCATTGAATGAATGCCATTCCTATTAACCAACCACTTTACAGAGTGTATTGGTTGCATTTTATTGAGTCATCAGTACTAGAGAGGTTGTCGTATCTTTGACAACGCTGAAGAATCCTCTCAGTCCCTATGCAGTTTCTATTCACTCACCCACCACTTCACAAAATATACATATACAGATAAATTATCTAAATGTTAAAAACTTTACAATATCTGCTAGATATCATAATTGCTTGCCTGGAATGATATTATTCAAACAAAGATTCATTAGATTCAATCAAGCTTACAATTTTGTAGTTTTCTTCTCATAAAAATGTAGTATTTAAAGCATCAAGAATTATTAACAATAGGTGTTATAGGGTTGAACATTTACTGTAAGTAGTTCTAAAGTTTTAGATATTTATTCGTCATTTCAAATTTCATGTAAGCATTACAAAAGGCAGTTCTTTGTATTTAAACTTTAATAGCATTTTCGTAAACAGAAAATGTGAAAACAAAACAAACAACACAGTAGAAATTATTAAAATTCACTTAAAAGCAGCCTAGGCAATAAATATGATGATAATTCATTTGCATTTATATCAGATTATTTAGAAAACTATGTCTAATATTAGAAACAGTGCTGAACATACTATTGATTGCTGGTTTGATTCCAAACTGTACACAAACAATGTACTATACAGAATCACAAGAACAACATTAATGTGGTTACATTCCATCGTATTTAAACACTGCTAATAATTGACTTTCTATAATATCTCTCTCTCTCCCTCCCTCCCTCACCCCCCTGTTGTACTTTTCTCTCTTATTTCTTACCTCTCATTTAAAATTAGATTTACTTTAGTAAACAATAATAAAATCTATAAGATGATCTTACTGATATATTACATACATACTTAGAGATTTCTAAAAGTATATAATAGAAAAATATTTTTTGAAATTTGCATATAATTAGTTCTGCTTGGTTTGAAGAGTTTGTTGATTTTTATCTTAACCTTTTCTGTAAAAGAAAAAATTAGAAACTATCATTTATTATAATAAGATTGAAGAGAAGTCTCATTTAAAAAATGAATATTTATTTTTGTATTTTATTTTTACAAATCATAAGACTAAGAAGAAATATTTAATTAATTTTATCAATATATAATATCAATGTGATTAAAAATATTTCCCTGGTTGAAAATATTTTTCAAAATAATTTCTAATCAACCTACAGCAGGAACAAACATTTAATAAAGATGCTACTTATAGTTTGCAGCAGCAGCAGCAATAATGGTGATAATAATTCTTTCTATTATAGGCACAAAGGTTGAAATTTTGTTGGGGAGGGAGCTAGTCAATTACATGGATCCCAGTACTTGGCTGGTACTCTATTTTATCAACCCTGAAAGGATGAAAGGCAGGACAAAATGCTCCTAAGCATTTTGTCTGGGATGCTAACAATTCTGCCATGTCACTGCTATAATAATAATAATAATAATAATAATAATAATAATAATAATAATCCTTTCTACTAAAGGCATAAGGCCTGAAATTTTGGAGGAAGGGACTAGTTAATTACATCGACCCAATGTTCAACTGGTACTTAAGTTATTGACCCAGAAAGGATGAAAGGCAAAGCTGACCTTGGTGGAATTTGAACTCAGAATGTTAAGACAGACGAAATGCTGCTAAACATTTTGCCTGGCACGCTAATGATTCTGCAATAATAATACTAAATAATAATACTGATTAGGAAGAGGAGGGTAAAAAAATTCATTGATAAGGTGTGTATATATATATATATATATATATATATATATATATATATATATATATATAGTTGAATTTCTTTCAAATTCTTGAATTTAAAAGTGACTCTTGCTTTAGATACAGATTTAATTAAAAATATCTTTTTAAAGAATACCATTTTATTTCTTTTTTACTGTTCACATTCATTATATTAAGCATTGTCAGCAAATTTATTATGAATCAAAACACTACTTCAAATATCTCAGGTCAGAAATTGTCAACCAATTTAATGGTTGATAGTAAATTAACTTACCAACAAATGATACTATAATGATATTGATTAACTATGCCTATAAAATTTCTCTTACTAATTGGCTTTTCTCTTTGATAAACTGATTCTGTATTTCTTTTAATCAGAGGTGCCTTTGTGAAGACATTTCTCTTCTTTCTACACAGAGATCTAAAGAATCACTGGAAAGTGAATTTCATCCAACTAACAAGAAACCCAAACAAAGTAGTCGAATCTCCCTGTAACCCCACCCATTGTCTTATAACAGGTAAGAATACATTAGATATTAATACATCTAAAATTAGTTTCAGAAAAATAAACTTCTACTGTTCTAACTTAACTTAGACTCAATTACTTTGTTGATACTTTTAAAATTAGGATCAACCAAGCTAAGACATTGTCATAAACAGATTTATGTTGATAAACAATCAAATGAAGAATTGGTTGTTTCTAACCTGCTACTGATGCTTCACTATGCCCACTCAGCTCTTTAATGGCTCAGTCTACCTAAAGAAACATTACTAAAATAGAATAGTAAATTTCACTGTAGTAAATATGAGTGTTTAAATGGCTTGCAATTCTCAACTCAACTCCCTTGATAAACATCATGATTATAATACTTTTGAGAATGTTGTGCTTTTAATTTGTTTTTATTCAGTAAAGACATAAACGTTTTTGAAACTGGCACTTTTCTTTCTCTTAATCTTCCTCAAAGAAACTACTTCCCTATAACAGCAGATTTTAATGAGATTTTTTAACTCAGAACACAGAGCTGGAATAGCTACCATAAGACAACTTGTCTGGTGTGCTAACATAACCAAAAGAGAACCTGGGCTGTACTAGTTTTCTTTTGTATATAAGTTTAAATGTATCATGTCATTTGCTTTGTCTCCAATCCTCAAAGCAAGAAGATTTTAAGGAATCTGAAATTTGATTTGATATTGGTAGGAAATGGAGAAGTCTGAGTAACTTCTGTTAATTACAATTCTCTATAATTAATTCTATCATCTTATTGCAAGTTATCCTTTACATATATCATATTTGGTTTTCAATTAATATTTATTAATGAGACTTTTCTTCAGTTATTGCTAATCAGACAATGTGTGTTTAGTCAAGCAATAAATTGTGTGCAGAAATTTTCCTGCCAGATGTTAAACATCTTATATGATAAATTTAAACATATTGAACTGTGTACCAAATTAACAACAAAAATAGTAAATTTTTAATTATACAGATACAATACTTGAAGAGTATCAAGACTAATTTGAAAGAATTACAAAAACAAAAGACCAGTTATAAAGAATGGAAGCAAAATGAAAAGTAATTAAGTGTGCTTAATTCTCATAGTAGGTTCAGAAACCAACTTAATTTATAATTTAAAACAAATGATCAGATAAGGAAGTAATGTAAGAATGAATCAGTCAGCCATAATATATTTCCACATTTTCAGCTTCCATAAAGTTAGAGAAGATCAGTCTCCTTTAAGCAAAATACATTAATCCAATGAAGATTTAACCAATTAGGTAACCGAGATTAATAGCATGTAGTAGTAACTTGCCAAAGAGACAATGCAATGCCTGCAGCTAAATAAGAACTTTTGACCTCATACTTCAAGTATCTACCACCTCAGATGTCATCACTTAATTCACTTAACCATTGTATTCTTGTATGATTTGAAGCAATCAATTTATATAATGTTTAAACATTATTTTTATAGGAATATACACAGAGTTAATGTCACTTGATATTTGTGGAGTTACTAAATCCAACTGAATAAGTAGATGCAACAAAAATTAAATATCAAAACTGGTACCTTAAAACATCTGTCTATATTCATAAATTTGGAATAGTATTTATTTTTCAGCGAAGATGAGAGAGAGCTACACAATGTAATCCTACTAGTAGTTCAATAGTTCAACATCTTAATCTCTCACTCAATTACAACCTCCAACTAATAGTTTATCCATATGACACTCACATGCTAACATTTTCCAACATAACAACATGAGCTAACAATATAATCTAACAAAATATTCATTTAAACAATCAATAAAGATAGGATCCAATAGAAAAGAGACAAGCCAATTTCGTTTCTATAACACTAGCTGTTAAAATTATAATTCCTTACACTTCTGAATTAGCTATCATAGATGTGATACCTTATTACAGCTATAACCTACACAAATATTAGATAGTAATGCAGCTTGAATGCTCATACAACCAATTGTTTCATGGTAGAAATCACTCTTAAGGAGATTAGCAACTACAAATCAAGATCAGATTGCTAAAGTGTGTCAAGTATATACAATGTAAATCAAGGACATACGCTTAAATGCACAATAAATATAGGGAATACACTACTCATGGTTTATTCATATTGATTCAAGATTGGACACCAAAAACTAGTATTTATGAATTCAGTCAGCATTTTATGTTATATGTTGATTTTATTTTAATAAATGACACAAATACAATCACCGGTCTCTGCTAAACAGTCTTTCACAAAAATAAGACCCCTCCCATCCTAAAAAAAAAAAACACCAACAAACAAGAAATAGTAATTTCAGAATTCACTAATGAATAAGATAAAAGAAACTTCATTCAATCTCATAGTAGAAAAAAGTTATTCACACTGACAAAGATAATTACTGCTTGAAGGATAATTAGAAATATGTTATATGTTAATGAAGGATGGTGTTTGAATTCCAAACAATCATTTTGGCTATGTTACTTTTTATCAAAGGAAATTTTTATTTTTTAAATTGTTTTCCATTCTGTGATTGAAATAAAAATTAAGTGCAACTACTAAAAAAAATAAATCTAGTTTTTCAAACATATTTGAGTTTATACTCTTTCAATTATAAAACTGGTTTATACATTGGTTCTAAATACAGACCAATTAAGCGAATTTATTATCTATTAAATTCCAGACAAATAAAAAGAATTATGGGGAAGAAAAAATATCTATCAAAAACCAAGAAGGAAAACAGCTAAGATTCTCACAGTAACAAACTCCATTTAATGAAAGTTTTCAAATATTAATACAATTAAATCTGTCCAAATCGTGTGAGCATGGAAAATGTATGTCAAAGCAATGATGATTATTATCATGATGATCAATCATTATAATGATAATAATAATAATAATAATAATAATAATAATAATAATAATAATAATTTTGATCATGAAATTTGTATAATTTTATAGTTTTGTACAAAGGAATATTTTTCACCTTGAAGACATCCTCTAAGGTCGAAGAGATGGAAGATCAATACAGAAAGGAATCTGAGACAGCTATCAGATTGTGGATGAAGAATGTGCATGGCTGATTTATTACTATCGTAATGAAAGTCAATGCCAATTGAGAAAGATCATTATTTCTATTAAGCCATCATGTTAAAATTAAATAGTTAACAAACAAGCACACACACATATAAAGATAAGCATACATATGTACACATATACAAACATCATCTATATATACACATATATAAAACACATACAAACGTACACATGGCTTAGTAGTTAGGGTGTTGGACTCATGATCATAAGATTGTAGTTTTGATTCCTGGACTGGGCAACGTGTTGAGTTTTTTAGCAAAACTTCATTTCATGTTTCTCCAGTCCACTCAGCTGACACAAATGAGTAATGCTGTGACAGACCAGAATCGCATCCTAGTTGGGAACATAAATACCATGGAAACCAAGAATCTGATCCTATGAGTGTATATGACTTGGGAAGGATCTTTATACTTTTTCTTTTACACATACATAAATATACACATATATGCAATTACACACACACATATAAACATACATATACACATACATAAACATATATACGTGTGTATGCATATATATATATATATATATATATATATATATATATATATACACACATAAATATATATATATATATATATATATATATATATATATATACAAATATATATATACACACATATACATACACATAACATATGCACATATATATACATATATACAGGGGTTGGGCAAAATAATGGAAACACCTAGCATCATAATTTTTATTATTAGTGTTGCTTAATATGTTTTGCTAAAATTGCTGATTCTTTTCATATATCATCAGAAGAAGGTAATTAAAATTCATTAAAATGACAGATCTAGCGGACTTTGAAAGAGGTCAAATTGTTGGTGCTCGTATGGCAGGCGCTAGCATAACGAAAACACCCGAAATGTTTGGTGTATCAAGAAGTATTGTCTTGAAAGTAATGACAGCCTTTGAGAAAGAGGGAAAAACCCTCCTCGTTGAAACAAAACTATATATATATATATATCTATATATATATATATATATATATATATATATATATATATATAAGAGCACCGTCCGAGCGTGATCGTTGCCAGAGCAGCTGTCTGGCTTCTGTGTCAGTGGCATGTAAATAGCGCCATTTGAGCGTAATCGGTACCAGCGTCGCTTTCCTGGCACGTGAAAAGACATTCGAGCGGGATTGTTGACAGCCCCGCCGGACTGGCTCCTGTGCAGGTGGCACATAAAATAGACCATTTTGAGTGTGGCCATTGCCAGTACCGCCTGACTGGCCTTTGTGCCAGTGGTACGTAAAAGCACCCACTACACTCTCGGAGTGGTTGGTGTTAGGAAAGGCATCCAGCTGTAGAAATTCTGCCAAATCAGACCAGAGCCTGGCATAGCCAACTGGTTCACCAGTCCTCAGTCAAATCGTCCAACCCATGCTAGCATGGAAAGCGGACTTAAATGATGACGATGATGATGATATATATATATATATAACGTGAGAGTGTGCTTTGGTTCTTTCTTTCTTTTTCTTTTCTTCCTCCCTTTGTCACTTTTGCTATGAATTAAATTAATGAATTCAACGGGATACACCGTCTGCAAGTAGTTGGGTTCAGCATATTATCCTCCATTTTCTAATTGTTACACACATATATATATATATATATATATATACACACACACACATATATATATATATATGCGAATATATATATATATGTTCATACACATATATATGCATACATGTTCATACATACATATATGCATACATGTTCATACATACATATATGCATACATGTTCATACACACATATATATATATACATACATGTTCATACACACATATATATATATATACATACATGTTCATACACACACACACATATATATACATGTTCATACACATATATATACATATTCATACACATATATATACATATTCATACACATATATATACATATTCATACACACACACACACACACACACACACACATATATATATATATATATATATATATATGTTCATACACATACATATATACATGTTCATACACACATAAATATATATATACATGTTCATACATGCACATATATTTACATATATACACATCATTTCTATTATGCAAAAGTATCGTAAATCCAAAACGTTGCTTTTTCAGAAAATGAAAAGAATGGCTTCACCATTCCATATCAAAACTGTTGTACTACACTTTGACAATTTTTGATATCTTGGCATCTGAAGCAGCTGGAGATACAATAGTTTGACCAAAAGAACCGGCTATTGCAAGCCAAAATAAAAATTGAAAAACAAAATGCATTTGGCCAAATCTGGTCATACAACAGTTTAGCATAATAGCAACGACATGTTCATACACATATATTCATACATATATCCATACACATATATTCATACACATATACACATTCATTCACATACATCTATATATACACACTGTGTGTGTGTGTGTGTGTGTGTGTATTACCAGAAGTACTTTTGAGCTGACATGCTGCCAACTGGTTACATTAATTTATGATATTAATATCAAGAAAGTAACATAAATTAGAAAATAAATTAATCTAATACAAATGTGTGTGTGTTTGTGTGTGAGTGTGTGTGTTTGTGGGCGAGTGTATGTGTTCGTGGGTGAGTGTGTGTGTTTGTGGGCAAGTATGTTTATGTGAGTGTGCGTGTGTGTGTGCATGTATTATTTAAAACATAACTGCCTTCTGGTTTCATCATTTTTATTAGATTTTTTCCTGAGTTTCTACACCTTCATGGTCTTATTTAAAAGTTGAATCACTTATTAAAAGTAATATCCAGCAATAAAATATCTGCTCTAGTAAAGACAGCATGGAAGGAACTAATGCAAAAAAATCAAAACAAGTGGGTGGCACTTAAAACGTGTCTGTGTTATAGAAACCAATTAGAGAAGCAGGTTATTATTGAATTAAATTTCTTGGACAGTTTTTAGTTGCTTCTTATCATCGTCATTATCATTTAATGTCCATGTCCCATGCTGACCTTGACTGGACATTTTGACAGAATCTGATGGTTCCAAAGACTGTAGTGTTCTCTAGTGCTGGATGGCCTTCCTAATGCCAACCACAGTGTGTACTAGGGTGCATTTTTTTTCATATCACCTGCCCTAATGAGGTTGCCATGCAGCTTGCAAGACTAATGAGTTTTGAGGGGAGTGGGGCAACCTCATACGATGCAAATGAGTAAAGAAGGGTAAAGTTTGAGTGAAAAAAAAGATGGGGACAGAGCAGGTTTCTTGCAGTAGAGGAGATACACAGCTACTCACATTTTAGAAGAGGGTTTGGGAGGTAATCAGGCGGAGTTGGAAAGCTGTAAAAATGATGGAGATGATGTGTCAAGATGGACCTTCAAAGTATGAAGTGGGTAAGAATGATTGCTCCCTACTTCTTCTGCCAGGAGTAAAGGTGGGGAGGGTAGTGGAAATCTGATAGTGCAGAGCAGCAGAATAAAAATGGATGATACAGTAAACAGAGAGATGAAAGATGGATGACATGCAGTTAGCTCTGTCACTACAAAACAATTTTGTATCATTTATTTTTAAATAGAAGGTTGAGGAATATCCCTCCTTTGGCACATGTCAGTTACTGATGTTGGCATATGAAAATATAATATATATATATATATATATATACTTATGTAATTTATTTTAAATATTAATTTTTTTCTTTCATAAGTTGAAGGAAATATTTCATTCCTGGATTATTTTTTCCAAATGCAAGCAATTCAAAATTACAGCTACAGTGAGACAAGTAGATTAATAGGGATTATCCAATGCAATTAACTAAAGTCAAAATATGAAACATAATATATCAGTATATATATATATATATATATATATATATATATATATATCAATTAGTGAATGACAAAAGAACATGAGTTACATAATCACCTTCATTAGCTTACAGTTGTTTCTGTTCAAAGAAGAACATTGCATTCAGGGTTGAGTACTTTTGCATCTTACAGCAGAAACAGCTGTAAGCTAATGAAGGTGATTATGTAACTCATATTCTTTTATCATACATGAGTGGATGTTATTGCTTAATACACTGATGCTTTATTCTAAACCATATCTATATTGAGTTCGAAGTTCTAAGTTTGCTTCCCAACCACTGTGTTCAGTCCCACTGCACGGCACCTTGGGTGAGTGTCTTCTGCAGTAGCCCGATCCTGACCAAAGTCTTATAAATGAATTTGGTAGAGGGAAATTAAAAGAAGCCGGTCATGTCTGCGCATGTGTGTATGTGTGTATATATACATATATGTACATGCACACACACAATGGGCTTCTTTCAGATTTCAGATTTTGTCAACCAAATCCATTCACAGGGCTTTAAGTCAGCCCAGGGCTATCATAGAAGACACTTACTCAAGGTGCCATGCAGTGGGATTGAACCCAGAACAATGTGGTTAAGAAGCAAACTTCTTACCACATGCTTAATGTTACTGTAAAATAGCTTCATGTAATATTGCAGTTTGGTGAATAATATGAAAATGGGATTTCACATGTGACTATACTGTATTCTTATTTTTATTACTGAAAGATTACTGTAAAGTGACAGTCATATAGTATAATTGAATAAATTGAAGCAATAAAAAGATTACAAAGACAAACTATATAATTAAAACTTCCAAAGACTCTTCAAATTAAATAGTTAATGATCTAAAATCTTTTTCTTAAATGTTGTCATGGATGGGTTGGGAAGAGCTGGCAAAACAGTCTCACTTCATTTAGTCAATGTCATCTCATTTTCTAAGATCTGATCTAACTACCTTTTCCTAGTCTCAAGGCTTATGATGTCAAGAGGGTATTAGTAAGATGTTTTATTAACTTCAGTGAGTTGATGTGATGGAAGAGAAAATAGAACAAAGCAAGCTAATGTTATACGTCATTTGCTTCAAGTATATTAGCTGAAATCCACTAGTTTTTCTTCCCCTAATTCAAAAATAATATTCATCAGCCTAGAACACCATTCTTTTCCTACTTCAGCACTTGATGCTAGTAAAGAGGGATTAGAATATAAATCACCATGTCCAAGAATACCATTTAGTAAAAGACATAGAAGAAACTAAGTCAAATTGCCATTGATCATTATAGATTTTCCTCCCTTTCTTTACAAGAAACTGCCAATCAGAGTCAACTGTACTGCAGATAACGCAAATAAACCGAGATTGCTTCAGCAAAACCCGAATAATCAAAAATAGATTTGAAATAATTCAAAGAGCATTAATATTTTTGTGGTTATACCCAAAGTATATGATTGTAAGAAAGGCTGAAATTATCCATCTTACAAACCATTTTATGTGAAAAGCCAAAATCTTCAGATGAAGCTTTATTGATGTTATGCAAGAACAGCTATTTGTTTATTCATTGGCAAGAATGAAAATGAATAATTTAAGTATGATGATGTAATGATGACTATATTTAGCTAAAGAACTTACAGCCTTTTCAAATATGTGTATTGGTTTACACACACACACACACACATATGGATTCCCCACTCAGTGTTTCAATATCCTTAGTATCAATGTCTTGCTGATTTATCCATTTTATCAGACAAACAGAGATTAATTCAACACTTCACCTCTAATTCCCAAAAGATATGTGCCCAGTGACAAGAATTGTTAGAAACTTCAATAAATATTAACCCTTTTGATACTAACCAGCCAGAGACCACTCTTGGCTCTGTGCTATAAACGTCTTGTTTTAAACTGATTTAAATCAAGATTTCATGTGAATTTATATTCTAAACTCCAGTTTAACAACGACAGAATTATTTTACTAAATTCCTCATTATTTTCAAAATTAATAGAAACAAAGGCTGAGTATTTCAATAGAAATATGCTAACAAAAGGATTAAGTGTCAAAGGAATAAATATCAAATTACCTTTTATTGATACACACTAATGTTTATGCATGCCACCAGACACAAATAGTTTTATCTGAAGGTCTATCTGGGTTTAACATAAGCACAATAAGCTCTGAAGCAGCTTTCTGAAGTTTTGAGGAGTATAAATTTCATACATTTTAATTCACTTACATTTAAACATGGATCTAACTTTCAATAAAATAGCATGTGTCTGTGATGTCAAGTATAACTATTAGTTTGCATTGATAAAAGATATCTTGAGGTATGTGCTTCTGTAGTTTGTTTATTCGTAAGGACTGAATGCATGAGCTCAATATATAGTAATAATGGGCATAGTATGTCTTTATTTTAGATTTCCTTGGCTTCTTTCAATTTCCTCCATTTATTTTCACACTTGTAAAGAATTCTTTTATTTCTCTCTTTTATAATTCAAACACTTGTATTCATTTTTCATCTTTAACAACAGCCAGGTTTATTTAAGTTACCTTTCACAGCTACAGTTTCATTTCCATTACATTATAAAGTTTATCTTTTGAATAAATTTTTTTTTTTCTTTTACCATTGTACATATCAAACAGAGGAACAAGGAAACACATTTGAAGGGAAATATCACTGTTGAATGAACTCCACTTAACCCTGAAGAGAAAGACAACCTTCAAATTAAATTCAAAGTCTAGTGTGTCAAGTCGAAACTAAATGCCCAATAAGCATTTAGCTGTCAATTCATTTAATGAGAATGGTGATAAAAGCTTCTAAAACTCATTTCACACATTCAAAAACCTAATCTATGAATAATGGTTTGCTTGCATTCAAAACAATTTTATATTTTGAAAAAATATACTTATATTTGTAAGCAATCACTTTAATATAAGCCATACAATAAAACAATGGCTAATTTTCAACTATTTAACAGGTAGCTGTACAACAGCAACTTCACATTTTCATCATTAACATTTAATGCTCACTTTCCAAGTGGCAAGGGTTTGATGGTTTGATAGGATCTGGTGAGCTGCAGGGCTGCATCATGCTCCATGTCAACTTTGGCTGGATGTCTTTCCTAATGCCAATCACTTTATAGAGTGTACTGGGTGCTTTTTTTTTTTTTATGCCACTGGCACAAGTGAGGTTGCCAAGTAGCTTGCAAAATAGTTCCATGTTTCATCAAATGTACTCTTTTACTCGTTTCAGCCATTTGACTGTGCCATGCTGGAGCACCACCTTTAGTCGAGCAAATCAACCCCAGCACTTATTCCTTGTATGCCTAGTACTTATTCTATCGGTCTCTTTCACCGAACCGCTAAGTTACGGGGACGTAAACACACCAGCATTGGTTGTCAAGTGATGTTGGGGGGACAAACACACACACATATATATATATATATATATATATATATATATATATATATATATATATATATATATATATATATACGACAAGCTTCATTCAGTTTCCATCTACCAAATCCACTCACAAGGTTTTGGTTGGCCCGAGGCTATAATAGAAGACACTTGCCCAAGGTGCCATGCAGTGGGACTGAACCCAGAACCATGTGGTTGGTAAGCAAGCTACTTACCACACAGCCACTCCTACGCTCATATATTTATTCTATTTTGATTTAAGATTTCTATTCAATGAACTCCTTATAAAGTTTAAACAAACAAACAATAATATCAAGAATTTGAAACCTGCAGTGACCTTTGGTAGAAGATCACCAGATTTGCAGCTCAGTTTTATCCTCTGCTGATTCCATCAGCTTTATTCCTACCTTGACAATGAAAGAAATCTAAATCTGCATTTGCTGACATGATTACACAAGGGAAGGGAAACATTAAATCAAATTCCTCAATGTCGTAAGCAACGCTTTAACACTTATTTATTTAATCCTTTTTTTTTTAATTTCTGCTTCCTTTTCCCTTTTTTACCGTTTTTCATGAGCTGGAGAGCTCCTGAGCCCTATATACAATAAAGTCGTATTAATAATGATAATAATAAAAATAATAACAATCCTTTCTACTAAAGGAACAAAGCCTGAAATTGGGGGGGGGGGGGAAGGGGCTAGTCGATTACATTGACCCCCAGTGCTTGACTGGTACTCATTTCATTGACCCCAAAAGGATGAAAGGCAAAGTCATTGTATGTATGTGTGTGTGTATATATATATTTCATTAAATGAAAGATGACATTTAATCATATCTATTTACTTTTTTCAGTTCTTAACAACCACTGAAGAAGTTTTAATGATTTTAAATTGTGAACAGTCCAAAAGCCTCTTTCATTCTATGTTTAGCTACCATTTCATTAATCATACTTGGAAGCTCTATGATGGCATTGTTTTCTTTTTAAGCTACACATGCACATTTTAGTTTCCTATTTTGCTTCAACCTCTTACAAAGCTAAAACTAAATAAATTACTACTATGGAGTGTATTTTATCAGAGAAAGGGTGAAAGCACACTTTATTAAATAGATTTTGCTATCATTTAGATAAAAAAAAAATTGAAAATGGGAAAGAATCTTGGTGTTGTACTGAAGATAAATGTGAATATCACATCTATGTTAATGGAATAGTACCAAATATAGAATAAAAAAAAAAGTTTTTGGACCATTAACAATTAGATTTATTCAATTATTGTAAAGAAATCAAAATAGATATCACAAAATGTCAGCTTCTGTTCAATGAAAAGATAAAGTGGAGGTATGGTTGTGTGGGTAAGAAGTTCACTTCCCAGCCTGTGGTTTCAGATTCATATGATATTTGCCTAAGCATCACTTTAGGCTGGGACAGATGACTTCTGCTGTAGCCCTGAGCAAACCAAAGCTTATGAGATCTGCCAAACGCATATGCGAGCTTTCTTTTCAGATGCATAATGCTGCTGTCTCCCATCCCAGGGTCTCACCAGCCCACACCTTCCGCACCCTCAGAGTTGGCACACTGAAAGGTAGGGCTGGTGAGATTGTTGAGATGTTTGAACAGAGACATGTAGATTTGTGCTGCATCCAAGAAGGTGGAGAGGAAGTTCTGCTAGGTTCCTCACAAGCAAAGAACATAGGTATAAGATTTTCTGGGTAGGGAACACTGACAGGGTTGGGGGCATGGGTATACTCCTACAGAGAAATGAGTTGATAAGGTAATCGAGATAGTCAGAGTCTGTGATAGAATACTTAAGCATAGACTAGTCTTGCAACATGGATTAGCAACCATTATCTTGGCCTATGCCCCCTTGGCCAAGGCTACCTGATGAACAGAATGACTAATTTTATGACACCCTCTTGCAGACTACCTCACTGACAAATGACAGAGACCTTCTCTTTGTGACTGGTGACTTCAATGGGCATGCTAGACAACATCCAGGGAGCTTCCATGGTGTGCATGGTGGCAACAGATTTGGTTTCCGCAATGAGGGAACCAGGCTGCTGGAGCTCTGTGATGCAAATGATCTTATGATCTATAATACTAACTTCAGGAAACCTGCCAGTCACCTGTTTACCTACTAGTCTGGTGGGTACACTAGTCAGATTGACTACATTCGCACCAGGAAACAAGAAAGATGGCTACTTATAAATGCCAAAACTTTCTCAGGTGAAGAATGCTCCCCACAGCAGAGGTTAGTAGTTAGCGACTTCAGGGCTAAATGGCTGTCCAGAAGACGACCAAAGTGGAAAAGAAGGGTCTGGAAGCTTAAGGATCCTCTAAATGGACAGAGATTTTGAGACATATTACATGAAGCTTTTGACAAAAAAGAGGGGAATATGGCATCACATAATGTGGAGGACAACTAGAGGTTCCTATGAGACAACCTGTTGAGGGCTACTGACCACATTTGTGGCTGGTGCAACAATGTAGTTGACAGGGTCATTAGGAAAAAGAAACAGGCATGGAAGGACTGGAAGTGTGGTGTATCAGATTGCCAGAAGGGAAGCTGGGAGACAGGTTTACTTAGCCAGAGGGGAAGCAGATAAGAAAAGATTTGCCAATGTTCTGCATTGTGAGGATCAGAAACTTCAAGTGTTTTGAATTGCAAGACAGTGTGTGAGAGAAAATCGCGATGTCATGTGTGTGTGTGTGTGTGTGTGCACGTCTAAGTACACACAACTATAAATGTTGACTTATCTTACATGGAACTGTCAAAGAGCAATCTAAAACTATGGAAATTCTAATTTAGTTTATTCTTGTCTTTTACTAATATTTTCATATACAAATCAGCACCATCTTCAGATTTGATTAAATCTCTGTAGTTAAACTGAATAATATCAAAAACCATTAAATTCTGCAGCTTCTAAGAAGCCTATCCTTCTTATTTTAATTTTTTTTCCATAGTATAGCATGGCTGGTATAGCATTTAAAAATTTGGACACATATTTGCATTGCTGAAGGAACCATGCACTAAAGCTTAAAGGTTGTAGCAAGTGATTATTGAGATTACCTGCACCATTGAGACACCAAAGTAATTACAGGTACCAATTTGAGAAGATTTAGTGTTCTTTTTCTGTTTTAAATTGCAGCTTATAATATCTAATATTTATATTAAAATCTTAACTATTAATGTACAATTTCTCATATTCGTGGATAAATTCTCATAGTAAACATTGAACCAAGATTTGGCACCTCAACTTCTTGATCATAAGTAGAAAAGTCTATTCTGTTAGTAGTAAACGATGATGTAATATGTGTGAAAGATATGAGATGTGTGTGACTATACGATAATAGTTAAAAAAATTTTTTTTGGAACCACAACGTAGAACCTTTAAAAAAAGAGGTTGGTAATGTGGCCACCCAGTAAGCAATGGTAGTTTGCTTCTCATCATCATGCACATTAAACTTCAGGTAATTCATTTTCAGGTTGTAATAAAGTTTGAATTAAGTGGATCAGGGGTCCCTCAGTTATTAAGTGGTGGACCAGTACCTGGCAGTGGGTCATTTGGTGCCAGGCCACACAGAAAGAATAAATTTTAAAATTCTATTTTTGTATCTTATTGACTGTCACAGTCGGTCGAGAGATTCCCTAGACATTGACTAACCCATAGCAGCGAAGAAAAAGGTATCTATGATGATGATTTTACAGATGCATACATTGAACATCACCAACATCCAATCAAATTAATATCTTCCTTGGACAAACATGATCGGCTTTAATGGTAATTATTGAAATACAAATACATAAATACCAGGTTTCACACATTTCACTCTCTATAAAAGTATTTGAATGCTTTAACAATGAAACAAAAAAACACATTTCTCTCTCTCTCTCTCACACACACATACACACAAAACACATTTATTTGTTTAAGAGCTCTGCTGCAAAGACTATTAGCCAGCTCAATGTTGAACAATTGAGTTGGTAGACAGAGATATTTCATCATTAAGGAGGAATGGTTGAATGAGTTTTTAACTATTTGTCGCAATCATGTGATATGGTGCTGAAACATGGACATCAATAAAAATACTATCAAACAAGTTACAAGCCTTTGAGATGAAGGTATAGTGGAGACTTTTGACAATATCATAGACAAGATATGAAACCAATGATGAAAAACAAAAAAGTGGCAAAACTAAGAAAATTTTATCAGACATCCTCAAAGAGAGGAAACTAAAATATTTTAAACAATTGAGAAAAAAATGCTTTACAGAAACTATAAATAGAAGGTAAAATAAATGGAGGAGGGGGGGGGAGAAAAGATGGGGAGGAGGAAATGGGGAGAGAAAGGGGAGGGAGGGGACAAGGATGAGGAAGAAGAGGGAGGGATGGATTGACAGATAGATAAATAAATAAATAAACAAATAAATATATATATATATATATATATATATATATATATATATATATATATATATATATAGAGAGAGAGAGAGAGAGAGAGAGAGAGAGAGAGAGAGACAGACAGAGAGAGACAGAGAAAGAGATAGGAAGGGAGAGAGAAACCAGGGATTATATGGATGAAAAATATCTTTTCTACAAAAGGCACAAAGCCTGAAATTTTTAGGGAACGGACTAGTTAATTACATCAACCCCAATGTTCAACTGATATTTATTTCCCCAACTCTGAAAGGCAAAGCCAACCACAGTTGAACTCAGAACACAAAGATGGATGAAATACTGCTAAACATTTTGTCTAGCATGTTTAACGATTTGATAGCATAAAAGATGCACAAGGATATTAGAGATGCACCCCAATTTCAGCAGTGCGTATTTAGGATTAAAAGTATTCAGTACATTAAAGCTTGTAATATTTAGAGCAACTTCAAGGTAGCAAGTTGGGAGAATCGTTAGCATGCCAGGTAAAATGCTTAGCAGCATTTCCTTCTTCTTTATGTTCTGAGTTCAAATTTCCATCCAGGTCAACTTTGCATTTCATCATTTTGGGGTTGATAAAATAAGTACCAGTTGAGCATTGGCGGGGGGGGGGGGGGGGTCGATGAAATCGACTTACCCTTTCCCCGAAATGCCAGCCTTGTACCAAAATTTGAAATCAATATTTAGAGCAACTTATATATAAGACCCAGGGTGATATTTTGTGATAATTTTTTTTTTAGAAAAAAGGTGCATCTTTTAGAAAAAAAAAAGTGCACCAATCATGATGAGCAACCTTGTATTCAAAAATATTGTAAACCATGTCCCTTCACCCACCCCGTCTTTTTAAGGGTAAGTAGGAATAAATACCAGATTGTGCAGGAGTGCTACTGGTATTATGCAGTACAACCTACTGCATGGATGTGTCATTGACTTCTATTCTGGTTCCCCCAACAGGATTGTCTGATTAAGAGGATTGCTAGACGCCCAGCAGGACATAAGCAATGCCCATCAAAAAGAAGGATGAACTGAAAGCAAAGTCAACGACTGTCTAGTAATATTGTGGGGACGTAGAAATGCTGAGTTAGTATCTAGCATAGTGTAAGATCACTGAGGGAGAGGCACCCTTAGCTTTTGTTAAAACATATCTCTTGGAGAAGGTACTACTCTGTCCACAGTTACTAATAGTATAATCTAATTTGGTGTCTGGACTAAGCAGCCGGACTAAGACAAGGACAACTCTAAACACAAACCCACATCGCCTGTCAGTGAGCACCTGCGAAGATGTGAGAGCTAAGGGAGTCAACTCTGAGAGCTATCGGGTCAGAAGAGAACTCGTAGCCCTTCTAGCCTTATTCATACTGAAGAAAGCTTAAAGATGCAATAAATGAGTTATGTCTGAGGCCCCATTACCATCAGCTCTGCAGTTGGGAATATTCATTCATTTGTTTAGGAATAAATGTTCTTAGGTGATCTTTCTTTATTTACAACCGTAGTCGGTGATTAGTGAGAAGTTTAACTGTTGCTTCTAGTAAGTGAAGCGAACAAATACAGGTTCTCTCGTTGATTCTTTAAAGTTTAATGATTTTAGATATGAGGTTGTTGTTGAGCAAAGGAATATCATACAGACCGGACATCACTTCAAATATACAGGGCGTGAGAATTTGTTATAGATTTTATAGTGAATGGTAACAATTATCAAGCATATTCCGGTCAGTATCGATGTACAAAATAAAAATTAGATCTAAGGGAGATAACTTTGAAGAAAAAATTAAAAAGTACAAATGTTAGGTGAACTATTGTTTTTAATAAAGCTCTGAGATTGTTTTTTTTTTTTTTTACAAATATGGGCAACTGCTATTAATATTATTATACAGCCAAGGTAATCATTTCGCAGTCGATAAAATGTTGTTGGCACTCCGTCGCTTACGACGACGAGGGTTCCAGTTGATCCGATCAACGGAACAGCCTGCTCGTGAAATTAACATTCAAGTGGCTGAGCACTCCACAGACACGTGTACCCTTAACGTAGTTCTCGGGGATATTCAGCGTGACACAGTGTAATAAGACTGGACCTTTGAATTACAGGTACAACAGAAACAGGAAGTAAGAGTGAGAGAAAGTTGTGGCGAAAGAGTACAGCAGTGTTCGTCACCATCCCCTGCCGGAGCCTCCTGGAGCTTTAGATGTTTTCTCTCAATAAACACTCACAACGCCTGGTCTGGGAATCGAAACCGCGATCCCGCTGCTTTAACCACTGCGCCTCCACAGTCGATAAAATAAAGTACCAGTCAAAATACTGGACTGATGTAATCAACTAACTTTCCCCGCCCTAAAATTTTGAAACGCTTTCGTTTTACAATAGTTTTAATGGTTAAAAGAACTGCAAATTTTTTTAGCTAAAGGGAAATAACTTTTAGTGGCTTCTAAGTTTACCCATACCATTTCATATCTGGTTCGATCAGTATCACATTTTTCAATGAGGTTGAATATTTTAAAGACATTTTACACTTTCATTTAAACTATAAAGTGACCTATTCAAAATAGCTTATTGTTTCTATTTTTAATCTCAAAGAATTAAGTACATACCTAATCAAATACCATCCTAAGTTAGACCTAAATGCACAGGCTTATGATCATAAGGTGATTCAGCCATGATCATCGTCATTTTGTATGTATACTCCATTGCGTCCTCTATTTTTGAGACAGCCGGATATGACTTAAAGGAGATTTGGCTATTGCTTTTAGCAGGTCCAGCGACAAAAATACAGTCTCTCGTTGGTCCGTATGTTACGTCTATCGTAGTATGTTTAGCTAAGATGAATAGCTTGTAATACTTCGACCGTGCGAACCAAAGGAGATGGCGACGTAGACGGTAAAGGCTCCTTCTTACCATGTCGCACGGTCGAACACAAAATAAGATACATATACGATAGAAAGAAGGCTCATCGTGAGAGATACAAACAAGGTGCCAGTAAAGAACTTAGGACAGACACAACCGTTAGATAGAAAATGAGAGGAAGTTTATTAACAAAGTGAAACTGTTTGTGTCTGTGTGCGCGTGCATGCGGCATATAAAATAACAGTAGGTAAGTCAGGCCTTCGTGTACAAGAGAAGGTATACAACAATGTTAAGTGACGGACAGTCGTATAAGCAATAGTGTGTGTACAATATGTGAGAGTACAAGTGTGCGTGTGTATGAGAGGAAACACAGAACATAGAGTGTCTGTAAAGTCTTCAAACACTGAGATAGAGAAATACCAGTTCGTATTAGAGTTACACAAGGAGATAGAATGTTCATACGCAGAAAGTTGTGGCCAAGTAGCAGAGCTGTGGTTCACAATATGTGTTGAGCGTCGAATGCTGTGACCGTGTTACCTGGTACGGAATATTCTGGCTGGTTAGTTCTGACTGTTGTTCATGGTGGAAATATTCCACTCAACAGCGAAGATAAAACTCGCTTGTTGATGTTGGTGTTGCTGGCGACGACAATGGTAGACAGTACATTGGTGGTGAAGACGTCGGCGCTGGAACTGGCTGTAGCTGGTTCTGTATGTGTGGTCAGCGACCAGACCTGTGAGTGATCTGGAATCGAAGAAGAGCTACCGTCGTTGGATCGGGCTTATTTATAGCTGAAATAGGGCTCACCGGAAACCCAGAAAAACTCTATCTCACGTGACCTTATGTTAAGCCACGATTGGACGTAATGCCCCCTTAGCAAGCAGAACATGGGGACAACTGCCGCGCAAATAAGAACCAATCAGGATGTAGGACAGAAGGGACCGAGGCAGCCGAATGCTAGATTTTAGCAGCTTCGTTATCATTTATGATTGAATGCCCGAGAGAGAGAGGTTTCACTACAAGCTCATTGCTACTTTATAAACCAGTTCCATCCTTAATTTCCAACAAATTGGCGCGAGCATAGCTGCCTGTTTAAGAAGCTCGCTTTGTAACCACGTGGTTTTAGGATCAGTCACACTATGTGGCACCTTGAGTAAGTATCTTCTACTTTAGCCCCCGGCAAATCAATGTCTTGTGAGTGAAATTGGTACATGGAAACTGAAAGGAAGCCCGTCGTATATACGTATATGTTTGTCCCCCATCCTCACCGCTTGACAACCTGGTTTCGTTTGTTGAAGTCCCCATTATTTAGCGGTTTGGTAAAAAGAGGCCAATACAAAAAGTACAAGTATTCAAAAGAATTAAGTACTTGGGTCGCTTTGTTCGATTAAATCCTTTAAGGCAGTGCTCCAGCACGGCCGCAGCGCAATGACTGAAGCAAGTAAATGATGAACTATCCCCCTATCAACATGTCTCCTTTTTTGGAGGGGGAGGGGTCTACTTTTTTATGCTAAAACTGTTGATTGACCAATAAAAAAAAATCATAAGTAAATTATATACCTTTTATGGCTACAAATATATTTTCATTATTTTAAAATGTTTTTGTTGCTTAGACGAAAATAATTGAAAATAGTTAACGAGAATGCGCATGATTTAGTGTTCAAAGTACTTGGCTCAAGATTGTAAGGTCGTGAGTTCGGTTCCCGGCGGCGCGTTGTGTCATTGAGTAAGATACTTTATCTCACGTTGCTCCAGCCGACTCAGCTGGCAAAAATGAGTTGAAACTGTAATTCAAAAGGGCTGGCCTTGTCATATTCTGTGTACGCTGAATCTCCTTGAGAACTATGTTGAGGGTATGCGTGTCTATGGAGTACTCAGCAACATGCATGTTAATTTCACGAGCAGGCTGTTCCGTTGATCGATCAACTGGAACCCTCGCCCTCGTAACCGACAGAGTACTAGATGAAACTATATGGGAGATAACTCTTTAATGCTTATGAAATAATGGCATTGTAGTTTGTGCGTCGGATAGAAAACTTTGCGACTCGTTGGAGTTGATATAATAAAAAGTACAAGTACAGTAGAGGAGTTAATTTCGTCTCCTGAAATCGGTTATGTGAAGAGACCAAGAAAGCGCGTTCCCATCGTGACAAGAAAGAGATAACGTATTGTAATTAAGATACCAAAGTAAAATTTTAATTATAAAATTAAGAACTGATTAGTTAGAGATACTTCAACTGGTACAAAATGAAAGCAACAAAACCTAAACAAAACTGAACTGTGAAATAAATCAACATGTTGCAAAATTAAAATTAAATTCTCAAATAGGCGCCGGAATACCTGGGTGATTAAGAAGGACGCTTTGCATGATATCTTGGGCATATGCCTTCTACTATAGCTCCGGGCCGACCAATGCCTTATGAGTAAATATGGTACATGGAGCCTGTGTGGAAACCCATCGTGTGTACGCGCACATAAATATATAACGGCTGGCACAGCTTGACAACAGGAATTTGTGTATGTCCCATAACTTAGTGGTTAGAGGCACAAACATGGCTGTATGGTAAGAAGTTTGTTTCCAAACTACATAGTTTTGGGTTCAGCCCCACTACTCAGCACCTTGGGGAAGTATTTTCTCTATAGACCCAGGTCAACAAAAGCCTTGAGTGGATTTGGTAGATGGAAACTGAAAGAAGCCCACTATATGTGTATATATCATCATCATTTAATATCCATGTTCTAGGTTGGTATGGGTTGAATGGTTTGGCAAGATCTGATGTTTTCAAAGACTGCATCAAGCTCCAGTGTCTGTTTTGGCACGGCTTTACAGCTGGATGCCCTTCCTCAACCCAACCACTTTACAGTGTGGACTGGGTACTGTTTTCATGCACCTGCACTGTTGAAGTTGTGCAGTTCACAAGACTATGAACCCTGGGGGGAGGTGGGAGACAGTTTCATGCTAGGAGATGAGGGGATTACCATAGGGGAGCAGAGTGCAGAGGATCTGCATGGCTATTCACGTCTAGTAGGGGAGAGAAAGGGGAAGTGATCAGTAGGAGCTGTAACACCTAGATACAGGTAATAAGGTGCTCAGGTAGCCCCACAAGGCACAAGCTGAGTAAAAGTGGGTGCGTGGATAGTTTGCAAGATTGTATGGGAAAATGAATGATGGGTGGGGAGGCAAACAGCTAAAATAGGTAGGGTTGAAGGGTGACTGAAATAAGAGCCATGAGCTGGGGAAGAGGAATGGAGAAGAGTGGGGTGGTGAGCAGCAGAAGTAAAACTGGTGGGGAGAAAGACAAGAAAGATATGATATGACTGGGTAGTTTGTGGAGCTGGACATGGAGGGGAGAGAGGCAGGCATCAGGCATGAGTGGGGGAAAGCCACTGTAATGATTGAACCCAAAACATAGCACTTCCATATCTCAGTTTTGCTGAGGAGGGTGCATCTTTTTGAGAAGCTCATATTGCCAGAAATACTGGTCTTTGTCATCTCATTCATCAGGCTCAGGACCATGAGGTCAGTTTTCCTCACTTCATCCCATGTTTTTCTGAACCTTCCTCTTCCATAGGTTCCAACCACATTAAGCAAAATGCACTTCTTCACGCAGCTGTCCTCATCCATATGCATCACATGTCCATACCAGTGCAGTCTTCTTTCTTGAACACATCTCATTCCTCTTATTCCCAGTTTTTCACTCAGTATCTTTGTACTAATTCTTTCACACACCATGTGTGTGTGAATTAGGGTGGAGTGAAATAAAAAATTGTGGAAATTGAAAATGCCCGAGGCCTAAAATCTTGCTATATATTATTACTAGAAAAATGCAAAATTTTGCTTAGATCAGTCAGGGGCATTTACTCCCTCAAACCACCCAAACTCCACTATTGTAAAAAATTTACAAAAATCCCTCATTTTCGGAGTTTAGTGGGCTCGAGGAAATAAATGCCCTTGATTGATCTCAGTGAAAATTTAGCGTTTTTCTAGTAATCAAATATAGCAACATTTTAGCCCTCAGGCATTTTCAATTTCTACAATTTTAAAAATGTTCACTCCATCCTAGTGTGCATGTCACTGTCTCCTTGCCTTGACTCCATGGGACAGTTGTAAAATGAGTGTCATCATCACATGAGTGTTGTCCTTTGTTCACAATCTTCTGTGAAAACATGTTTACTCAGAAGGAAATAGTACCTTACTTGAAAACAGGTAAGGGTTGGTAACAGAAAGAGCATCTTGCTTCAACAAGTTCTGTTCAACCCATGCAAGCATGGAAAAGTGAATATTAAAGAAATGATGACAATGATGGTGAAAGAAACTGAACAAAAATTAACCAAGAAAGTGATTTGCCATCAGCAATATTATTTTGCAATATAATGTTGTAAATGGAGAATGCAAACTGAATGAGAAGATGCCATGAATAAGTAATGGAAAGTCTCCATGGTTGAAGCACATGAAGGAAGATCTTGACAGAGATGACCTGAAACTATTAAATCTCAAAATACAAATGATTTAAAACCAAGAGTTGTAGAAAACTACTGCTGTACTGCAAACCTATTCAATTCATACCAGTATGAAAACTAAATATAAAAGAAATGGTGATACGTCAAATAAATTAAATTGATTAAAATTTTTAAATATTTAATTTAACTTCTTTTCAACTGACATAACATTAATTTTTGTAGAAGTGGGTATGACAGACTGAGTCAACCTTAGTATATTAAATCATCATCATCATTGATATTTATTGTCTTAACTCCCATTAGAAAGATGAAAAACAAAGTAATCTCCCGTGAGATTTTAAAACAGAATGTGAACATCTGCCTTTGGATTTGGCCTATATAGGTCATATTGTCTTTACAATGGATGCATTATATCAATCAACTGTATGGTCTAGTTTACAGCTTCCTAATTTCAAACAGAGACATATACTATCCAAAACTGTTACACAAATAAGAATCTATACAATAAATTATAAAATACATAATGAAAAATTAATAACTTGATATTTACAATTTGTATAGCAGCTACGGGAAAATGTATCTATTTTCTCAAAAAGCTGGACCACTGCCAATCAATGTAATAGATACAATAGAACTTTACCATTTACAAGTTTGTATAGCCATGAAATTATTACTGAAGTTGATATTCTCAACTATAAAACATTAAGCTATATTGTACGATAGAGTTCAATAAGTCCACTAAACACTCATGATTTAACATCTGTCTTCCATGCTAGCATGGGTTGGATGGTTTGACAGGATCTGACACGTCTAAGGACTATGTTGTACTTCAATACCTTCTTTTGCATGGTTTCTATGACTAGATGTCCTTCCTTATGCCCTACTAACTAAATGTTGCTAGCACAAAAAATTATTGGTTTCCTCAGGCCCTACATTTTACCTTACATAAGCATTTCCTAAAACCAAAAAGGCTTTAAGAGCTGAGGCATAAGACCAATTTTATGGTGTTAAGTAAATAGAAGTTAACACACACACACCACTTGGATACAGGGCAGACTTATTAAAATATCTGACAAATGATTTGCTACCGGTTCCAGACAACATGGTGAGGTGTAGCACATAAAATTAAATATTATCCAAATACTCAAAATATTTACAGTTGATTTGAACTCAAAACCTATTAATTTGTATTCCTACACCCCTGACATTTCACTTGATTATGTGCAAATACAAATTGTCAACACGATAATTAAAAATGGTAACATTATTATTATTTAGGTCACAGCCTGGAATTGAACTCGGAATCTTGGGGTTAGTAGCCCGCGCTCTTAATAATATTTTTATTATTTATTTAAGCTGGTACTTTACCAGTTTCTAAATTACAGGACATAAACAAACCAACACTGGTTGTTAAGCAGTGACAGAGAAACATGAACATATACATATGAGGGGCTTCCACACAGTTTCCAGCTACCAATTACCTCAAGAGGCATTGTACAGCCCAGGACTATAGTAAAAGACTTCTCCAAAGTGTCTTACAGTGAGACTGAACCAAAATTATATGATTATGAAGCAATTCCTAATATTTTAAATAATGATTTCTCACATTCACAAAATAATAATAACAGTAATAACCCTTTCTACTTAGGCACAAGGCCTAGATTTTCTGGGGAGGGGGCTAGTCTATCACATCGACCCCAGTACTTGACTGGTACTTAATTTATCGACCCTGAAAGGATGAAAGGCAAAGTTGACCTCGGTGGAATTTGAACTCAGAATGTGGCAGGAGATGAAATACTGCTAAGCATTTCACCCATTGTGTTAACAATTCTGCCAGCTCACCACCTTAATAATAACAGTAATAAAAATAGACCACCGGTAACAATTCTAGTAGTCTCTGAATAGTTTTACAATTTCTAAAATTAGGTCAACCTAAAAACAGCTGTTTCAAAGACATAGGAAGAATTAATGAAATCAGAACTCAGACTACTGGATTTCTCTCAAGAGAAAAGACAAAGCATAGGCAGAAGCATAATTGTGTGGTTAAGAAGCTCTACAACCATATGACTTCAGGTTCGTTTCCACCGCATGGCACCTTGGACAAGTGTCTTCTTCTAAAGCCTTGGGCTGACCAAGGCCTTATGAGTGAATTTAGTAGACGGAAACTATGTGGAAGCCTGTCATGTGTGTGTGTGTGCATGTACATTTGTGCCCACCACCATCACTTGACAATGAGTGTTAGTTTGTTTACAGCCCCATAACTTAGCAATTTGACTAAAAAGTCTGATAGAATAAGTACCAGACTTAAAAAATAAGCACTGGGGTTGATTTGTTTGGCTAAACTTTCTAATGCAGTGCCCCAGCATGGCCACATTCCAATGACTGAAACAAGTAAAGGGAAGAAGCTATTGATGTTGTTACTGAGTGTTAAAATAGTGTATAACAAATCCTTACAAGTATGGCTAAGAAATGACAAAACAATGATTAATAGAAATATAACAGTATAACAAAGTGCAGTTACAATGTTTTAAGATGTTTTTTAAGCTCCAAGGAATTTTAAAGAATAGTACCTAGCTTGGGTTTCATAGGTTAAAGCAGGTGAGAGATAAATCTGTTTGGAAAAGAGGCCAAACTATGACTAACAATCTCAAAACCTGGTATGTATTCCTAACAGGTAGATGAATTGGAACAATATACTATAAAGTGTTCATGAACACTATAAAATGCCAGCAGCAGATTTGAACTTAAAACAAGAGTAGGTATTCCAATATCTTAACCAATCTGTTATCTTGCTTCTAGAAATATATGTATAAATAATTGCGACAGAAGCAGATTCAATACCAAAAGATAATCTCCCGCTAAAAGTGGATGTGTCACAGATATCTTACAGCTTCCATATATGCACCAAACCTGCTTGCAATGGTCTTTGGTCATCCCAACATTATAGTAGACACTTACCCAAGGTGCTATGCAGCATGACCGAACCCAAAACTATGCCCGATCCTAGAGATACTGTCAATCCTGGACTTGCATCAGATGAATCGAGGATTTTTTCTAAAAGCTACAGTTTTGGAAAGACAGCATTCTTTCAATGGGCAGTGAATTGATTTCGGTAGTTGCAAGTGAGCACTTGAGACCAAGTGTGCTTAGGTTTCTATTGTATTTACCTCCACAGGTGTTGAGAACTCTATTCTTTTCATTTGTGTGCACAGACAAACACGCATGTAGTTGTTTGGTTGCCTGCCAACCACATGATTCCAGGTTTAGCTCCACAGCATGGCACCTTCAGCAAGTGTCTTCTACTATATTCCCAGACCAACCAAAGCCTTATGAGTAGATTTGGCAGACGGAAACAGAAAGAAACCCATACGTATGTATATAGGAGTGGAGGTATGTCTGTGAGTTTGTGTCTCCTTGCCTTGACATCACATGATAGTTGTAAATGATTTTCACTGTTGTAAAAATAATGCCATTCATTTCCAATATTCTGCATGGAAACAGGTGAAGGTTGGCATCAGCAAGGGCATCTGGCTATAGAAAATTTACCTCAACAAACTGTCTGACCCATACAAGCATGGAAAAGTAGTCATTAAAATGATGAGGATATAACTTGGTAGGAATGGGCTATGCACAGGGCCTCCAAGACTGGTGAGATTCATATGGTTGATGTTCAGTTTGAACATCTCCAAGTCAATATTTGCAGGAAAAAACAAACGTGGGTAGGAATGGAATTCTAGAGGGATGATATTCCAGGGAGAAAGGAATGACATAATGCTTATATGGTATCTTAGATGGCTGGTATAGGGGTGAAATGAAGGTGTTGGGTAGATGAATGTTGGTGGTATGCAGACAGCTGGTTCTGAGAAACAGAGGCAATTGTAGTAGCAACAATAAAACTCCATCGGTTATGACTATGAGTGTTCCAGTTGATCCAATTAATTGAACAGCCTGCTTGTGAAATTAACATGCAAGTGGTTGAGCACTCCACAGACACATGTACACTTAATGTAGTTCTCAGGGAGATTCCAAGTAACACAAAATATGACAAGGCTGACTCTTTGAATTACAGATACAACTCACTTTGGCCAGCTGAGTGGAGTGGAGCAATGTGAGATAAAGTGTCTCACTCAAGGACACAATGCACTACTGGAAATTGAACTTACAATTATGAACCAAATACCCTAACTGCTAAACCATGTGCCTTCACAACAATGGAATCAGCAAAGTGACGAGACATGGCACATCTGTGGGATAGTCATTGAAGTGTTGGTGAGTTTTTGCCATTAAATCCAACAACTTTTTTCAGTGCTATCCAAGATGTTCGAATGTGGAACTAGTAATCTACAGTAGGCCTCACTTGAACATTGTAGAGAGTCGGTATTTTCTGTAGCTTTGGAGATATAGTTTAAACTATGTTATGAATACAAGCTAAAGTCCTTAGGTTACCCCAGGAAATGAAGTTCATGAAATTCATAATAAGAGACAAAACAGTTGAAGATGGTGATATTTAAATGAAGACCTACAAGTGATGTTCCTACAATAATAATAATAATAATAATAATAATATTTCTACTGTAGGCACAAGGCCTGAAATTTAGTAGGTAGGGTCTAGTTTGGCGTTAGGAAGGGCATCCAGCTGTAGAAACTCTGCCAGATCAGATTGGGGCCTGGTGCAGCCATCTGGTTCACCAGTCTTCAGTCAAATCGTCCAACCCATGCTAGCATGGAAAGCGGACGTTAAACGATGATGATGATGATGTGGTACATGACTGGTGCTACATTTTATCAATCCTGAAAGGATAAAAGGCAAAGTTGAGCCCAGCAGGATTTGAACTCAGAACATGAAGAGCCAGAAGAAATGCTGCTAAGCAATTTCTGATGTACTAAAGATTCTGCCAACTTAACACTAAAATAATAATTCTAATGTTTGGCACAGGGCTAGCCATTTTGAGTGGAAAGGGAAATTAATTTACATTGTTCCCAATGCTCAACTGGTACTTATTTTATTAGCCCTGAAAATAAGAAAAGCAGAGTTGATCTTGGCAAAATTTGAACTAAGAATGTGAAGAACCAAATAAAATGCTGCGAGGCATTTTGTCCAACATGCTAAGAATTCTACCAGATCTAAAAATGAGCTTATTGTAATCAGTGCATTAGTTCATTACAATGGATCTAGAGTGTCCGAAAAATTGCTAATGCTCATGGAAAAAACAAATATAGTCATTAAAAAGCTTGTTAGGAATCTGAAGCAGTGTGTCAATGAAATAGATAAAAAAGATTATTGCCATTCTAAGAAAAAGCAAGTTTCACACCACTCCTTCCTTTTAACTTTAAGATACATTGTTCTTTCTTAATTATTAAACTTTATTTCTCACATTTACATACCACAAATCAATATCTTTACAAACTTAAGTTACTTCAGACGAGAATAGGACAACTATCTGTAAAGTGATTGCTGTCGCGATTTATGCAAAAATCTAAATTTGCAGATACAGTCAACCTACTCTCGTGTTAATAATAATAATTTTTTAAATGGAATAAAGATGGAAAAGATTTGCACAACTCGCCTGTACGTGTTCATTATTCTATGTACAGATAGAAATCTGAGAACTTTTCCCCAAAAATTAGAGTACGACATATATAATAGACATGGTTCCCTGTCAAATGACAACTGTAGAGAATGTTTTCTTAATACTGAGAAATATTTCTAATTCAAAAATTACCAAAAGTGAGTGGATATTATTTACAGTGAATTTTTAAAAATTAAAAAGTAAAACAAGAGCTAAATTTCTTTAACATAGGACATATTTTTGAAATCGTAAATACATTATGTACATACATCTTCCCTTTTATTCCGGCTTTTGAACCAAAACATTTTGAATTGATCTAATGCTTCTATAAGAAACAACCTCGTTAAAAAGAACCTAAAATATATTTGCATTGTAACAAATATAGACTACTTTTTTTTCCGTCCCTACAATATATATATATATATATATATATATATATATATATATATACACGCACACACACACACACACACACAGATCAATAATATTCATTGAGAGAATTTAATGTATCAGCCGCTATTAACGAAGAAGAAAACATACATGTGGCTAAAACAAATGTTTGAAAGTACCAAAATGTTTCACAGAAGAATAAGATGATACAACATAATGTGAACAATAAACAATACCCGTCATAACATGTTAATAATAATAATAATAAAAAGAAAGACACAATAAAGGAAATATGTCTAGTTTAAAAGATATGGAATACAGATGTAATAATACAAGACAATGTAGGTGCACGTATGTGGAGGAGTTTAATCGGAATAGAATATCGCATCATGGTGACAAATTCATTGATTAACAGAGACTGGAGAGCATTTCACTCGTATTTACCAAAAATGAATGCTGCAGACGACAGATAACTATTTCAAAACACACACCCCTATTCTTAAAAAGAGATTATTGCAACAACACACAAGTGATTAATCGTATTCTTAGAATCAGATGTAGTAAAAAATTCGACAAAGAATTCAAAAATGAATGCTTCTATACAGGTGTAGTTCATTAAAAATGCTGACTTACCTTTAAGTGCTAAAAGATGTTCTTTTTCACGGGAACCCTCCATGTTGTTTAATATAAGACTCGCAGAAACGACGAAGGAGGATAAATTATTTGAAAGAAGTATTGTACGGCAATAAAGTAAAAAAAAAAATTTAATAATATTTTCATAGGTTATTACACTTCAGTATTTCAATTTGTTTAGTCTTTTTTATATAGCAGAATATTTCAAAAAACAAATAAATAAATGTAATTGAGAAGTATGGAAAACTATAAGCGATATAATATATACAGATTCTTCCCAATACAGATGAATTGCGTTTCACCGCTGTTAAATAGTAATTTATTAATGATGTGATTTTGTGGGCGGTAGAATTTATGCAAACGCTAGAGAGCAGTAGGTACTTTTGGATTTCAAAATGAAATCGTGCTCTGTCGAACTTAGCTTTCAACCTTTAAAAGGCTTGTTTAGCTAAGATCAGTGCTGACATATGAAACTATGATCAAAGGCGTTCCAACCATGACCATCCAAATTTTTGTATATTCAGGACGATATTATCCAATGTGCCCTTTTTTTTTCTTTTAAGACTATAGGCTGTGATAATATTATGCTAATATTGTACGCAATTTGCATGCGATTAGATCTATTCCAGTTCGGTGTAACAGCTTTGCTTTCGGTTGAATAAAACATCTGAACGGCAAGTATTATTACATTGTGAACTATAACTATTTCTGTAAACATGTCCATGACAAACTTCCACAGTGTAATTATAGTAAATTTCCATTCTATGATCCAGATATGACTGAGGTTTGGCTACTGCTGCAAGAATGGAAGATACTCTGGACATCAAAAAATTTTACATCTTACTTGTTTCAGTCATTGGATTGCAGCCATGCTAGGGTATCGCTTTTGAAAGGTTTTAGTGGAACAAATTGACCCCATTATTTTTTTTTCTTTTTAAAGTCTAGTACTCATTCTATCATTCTAGTTTGCCAAACCACTAAATTACGGGGGAGATAAACAAACTAACAGCGGTGGGATGGGGAACAAAAACAAACACATACACTCACACACACACATATATATATATACGACAAGCTTCCATATAGTTTCTCCGCTAAATTCGCTCGCGAAGCATTAGTCCAAGACACTTGCCTAATGCGTCGCACTGTGGGACTGAACTTGAAACCATGTGATTGCAAAGCGAAAAAATATTTAAAAAATCAACATGTTTCATTTTATTTAAACTAACTGTGATGGCCAGAGAGAAAATTTCCAGGTAGGTGAAAACCTTGGAACTTATAACAATGAAATTAGCCATCAGTGGTCAGTGTAGGCACAGTTACCCCCCTTGACAGCGGGTTCAAACAAGCTGGCCATATATAGGGGGCGTTACGCAACATTAAGGTTCAGACAGTCATCTCGTCCTCTTTCTACACTGGGGTGCGAACTGCGAAGACATAACCTGACTGGCTCTCTCTCATACCGCACGCCAGCTAACAAATAGGAGCAAAAGCACAGAAGACCATGGCCTCTACGCACCAACCATTCCATTTATCATTCAGTTGTGTATATACGTGTGGCCACAATAAACATATTTAAAGTTACAACCGTGTTTATATATTCTTCATCTTGGTTTACTACCAAATGAGATTATAGCCTTCTGAGTGAGTCACATTAGGTGACTCAGCAACAACCTACCCATCTATATCAGTACCTTGGCTGACCTAAATGATATATTTTGGTATTATTTGGAATATATCCGCTTTATATATTTTTATCTATGTCAGTAAAAGTTTAACTGCAAGTATTTCAATACTTATAGTCTTAAATACCTTTCAATGTCTCTTTATTGTGACGGCCGTGTGATATGATACAGAAGAGCCATTCTCGTCACCTCACATCACATGGTCTTTACGAATCAATCGTTCCTAAAGTATCTCAAAACTAGAATAAATTCTAGGTGTCTAAATTCATTGCTTTGGTTCAATTTCACTGAGACTGAATTACGGAAATAGTGGAACCAGTAATGATACATTGATCATATTCACTTCATAGCCTTTTTCGCTATTTGAAATTTGGTGGAGCATGGCTATATAGAGACTAGAGAGATTCTCACCCCGCTCGATATCCTGATCATCAATGTCAAGTAAGTAATCTTGGCGACAGTTTGAGAAGTAGTGAAGTTCATAAATATACTACTTTTATCATCAATTCTCCTTTCTTTATCAGAAAGATTTGGCACTGAATCTTTTTTTCCTAACCATTTAGTGTCCATAATTTTTCATGTAAAAGTCCCTATCAACTCAAACAGTCCTAGCGTGTTTTTCTTTGTGATTAGAGTCTATTTGATTGCAGCATTTTACATATTCAATGTGTTGACAATAAAACCGTTTGTGTGGTATTTTCTGCACGTTATCTTGGCCGTCTTACAGCCACTGGTTAGCTAGTAGATAAACGCATTATATATAGCTAATGTCTGGCAGAGAAAAAGCGCCAAAGACGAAATTGTTAATGATAATCCCGTGTTATTTACAATACAGGAATTCTAATGAGTTAAACATTTGCCGGATCCTTTATTTTACTATCAAACTGGTTACCGATAATAAAAATAATTCTCAATCAGACTGAATGGGTTAGTCACTTGTTGGCGTCATCAATCTGAAAGCAACCTGTTTATTGATAATTATCTTTACATGTGAATACTGTGATTCAGGTTCGTTTCCTATGTAGTGAATTGGTGTTTGGAACTGCCAGATATTCCTGCTACAGTATTAATAGGAGCTGGATAAGGTGTATACAGATAAAGCAACAGTAACATCCTATATGTCATATATCAAGAGGGCTGTTTTTACAGCATTATAGGCACTGAAGCAAAATGCTGCACCGAGACCCTTACAAACACAACCACAGCATATACATAAGATAGCTTGTAGGCACCATAGACCCCCACCTTCTCAAGCAACTGGTCATGCGTCTTCGCATATGTATATATATAGTGGAGAAAAAGTTCACTGCGCTACTTAACACTATATACATATGTGTGTGTGTGTGCACCTTCGTTGCTCTTCTATCTTGGTTCCTGCATCTCCACAGCCAAGCTAATAAGGGAACCTCAACATGGTTCCTTGACCAATAGGAATTAGCAATCGAACATTTTTCGAAGCATACCCTTCCATCTTAAAATAAGTAAATAAATAAATAAAAGACGCAGTTGATAATGTAGTCCCAGACAGACTATGTCTTAGAACAATAAGACAGGGTTGTCACAACTGGAATGCTTTCGATCATAAAGCCTGCTCGTTCAGAGCCGACTTTAGGTAAATAGGAATCAAATATACATTTGAACTAGGCTCAGTATTAGTACTGGTAACAAGACGTCTCAGAGAAAAGTAATTAATGGTAAACAAATTTGAACTTATTTGCCTACATGATAGTTGCGAACGTCATAACATACATTAAAGAAATTTCTTTGAGTTTTAACTATCAGTTAACAAAACATCTCCAAAATGGTTTTCTAAATACACACGTTTCCCCCCTTGATATGCAAAGGTAAACACTACAAAATCCCTCAAAAAATTCAAGGTAGTCATAAAGAAAAATAGGAGCCATCTTGATTTAAATGACAAAACCTATCTTCAACAAACACACAGCAGATAAAATACATCGGTTTCACGTGTGAATAAAAGAGAGAGAGAGAGAGAGAGAGATTTTAATAAAATATATCTATGTATACTATGTATGAAGAAACTCGATTATTTTCAAATTATGGCACTTTTTTACATCCGTAGAAATCGAAAATTTTGCTTTTGTACTGTTCTTCAACTTGCATAATGTTTGTAAACATGGCCACAGGCGGAGCGTCAAGCTATTCGTCCTGCAGTGCTTCTTTGCTAGGATCGCAGGATAATGTGCAACAGTCACCTGAAAATGTAAGTTAACATCTTATTTCATTAGGAAATATGCTTGCAAAACCTTGCACAAATATTTCCGATTCGTTATAACCTCCAAGTAATTTATCTTAAATGGCGTTTTCTCCATCGGCTTTTATCGTTATTATGTCTCGAAAACAGCATTTCTTAATTTCATTGTATATCCCTGATGTGTGTATTTGCTTGGTAATAAGCTTTGCAGTTTTTATTATTATTATTTTTTGAAATCCTGCATAAATTATCATTTTGATAGATTTGTTCATTAAATTTGACATGTTTTAACAAAATATTTCTAGCTTCACTTGGATTATATTTACGAAACAACTTAAGCCCTGTAAATTTGATGAAGAAGAAATGAAACAGATTCCCTTCCTCTACGATAATTTCATCTAATAAAGATGATAATCGTCGGGAATCAAATAAATGTCGTTGTTACTACAAGACTACTATCCAATTTTAATACATGGGGGTGTCTTATATAGACACAGGATCAGAAATTTAGAAGGAAATAGTTGTATCGATCACTAAGTACTTCTCTGATACTTGTTTATCGATATCAAAAGGGTAAAATGCAAAGTCGACTCCGTTCGGGATTTGAACTCAGAACGTAAAAGGGCTGTGATTAAATACTGCAAAGCAGTTTATCCTATGCTCTAACGGTTTGGCTAATCTACCGCTCTCATTCATTATCCGTTTTAATATTTCATAAATGTTGTTTTTACTGAATCTTCCTACATGCATGCATCCATCTCCCCCATCACCCGTACATACATACATACATGCATACATGGTGTCCAT